>NW_016908212.1:1383028-1448291 GCF_001483705.2 Eufriesea mexicana | reverse complement strand
CACGGGAGTACATCGCCTAGGCTAGTCGGTCTTTCGAATAATCGCGAACTCGTTCGGGCGCGTCGCGATTTTCTATTAGCTCGCGTGTTTGATATTTCATTCCCTATTTTTATGGGAACTTGAAAATATCTTAGCGTTGCGACAGTAGAGTTTCAGTATACCGAACCGAAACCCCTTTTGTAAGACACGAAATATAATAAAGTGTCAGTAGAGTCACTTTAACTTAATTCGCTCCAAGTTATATTAGGCTACCTTTGATACAGATAGCGCCAGTAGGATGCGCCACTAGGGCGCATGTCGGGTCCCGATGCGTAGCCACCTCCACGTGGTGGGACCTGGTAATTGGTATTACTTTCCAAAGTAAAATATTTGGAAAACGATACCAAGCTAAGAGCTACGTATTCATTGTTATATAAATTGAGATAGATAAAGATTGTAGTAAATTTACTCCTCAACTACAGTTTTTCAGAAGCAGGAATAATTATATTTGTGGACATTGATGAACTCGGGATACTCTCACCTAACTTTTCACGCAAGTATGAACCTCTTATCGTTCTTACTCTTTATGTAATACTTCATTTATCCAAAAATCGTTCGTTTTTAAGAAAGCTCGCAATTTTCGAAGACTCGGGCTGATGGAGCAGTTTCGATTATGGATTCGTGTTGAGAAAATTAAACTCTACAAGAAGTACCCAACTGATATTACGAATTAAAATTCACGTTGAACTGTGTTAATCAGAGAACGCAAGTCCATCGACGAGCAGCGATCGAGCAGCTTTCTATATTCCACCCATAATGAGACTCGGGTAAGAAATTTTGATTTTATCGTATCTCTTCTTCCGTTTTCTCTCTCATTATAGATTCAACCAAGCACGGACGTTTCTCGGGAAACGTTTTCTCTCTGCGTTAAGTTAAAGTCCCATTGTTCTTTCTGCGCTTTTTACCGTTTTCATTACCAGAGTCAGATAAAAGTCTTGGCATAATTGCGAGGCCTTCCAGTGTGTTTCTTTCTCCTGGTTTAGCATAACGGAATCAGACTGCTGCTCTTTTCCAGGTGAAACGATCATTCGTGCGTTCGATACTTTCCACGCAATCGGATCGCATCGGCGAACAGTTGCGGATCTTTCCATCTCTGCAGACTGCTTCCTCGATTCCCAACTTGTCGGTTATCCAAATGCTGCTGGTAGCGTATGACACGAATTCTAGAAAGCTGTTAGAACAAACCTCGAGGAATGGAAGGTACCTCTGCTGCCAGAGATGCGACTTGGACTCGTTTCTCGATGAACTGAGGATGATATTGTCGGATCTAATTGGCCGAAATCGGGAATTTCAGTGGTAACTGTTGAAGAAACAAAAGAGCAATAATGGCGATCAAGAGAAATCTATCGTTGGCTCCGTGAATCTATCTTTTATCATCGCTTTCCTCGCGTCGAATAATTAGTCGGCTATACGAGGTAAGTTGTGGTAACGGTTGATATAGATTTTAATATATATTATTGTAGGAATGCTTGGGCCTACCTAGCTGATGATGGGCAATAAACAGCAGCCTGGGATTCAATCGAATATTTAGAGCGACGTCTGGAGTGCACGGAAGGACGAATTACCGCGTGCAAAAATCGGATGAACGGGATATTTAATATCGAGTGCGAACAAGGAGCGAAAGTTAGGAATGCGTCTGAGTGTTTGGTGTACCTGGCCCATCGATGGCCAGGTCACGAGGGACACGAATGAACGAAAAAGAAAGCACGAGTAGGATTAAATAAGGGTGCAAGGGCTGTCTTAGGACAGTCCTTTACGGAGGAAGGTACTGAAGAAGAGTTGTGTGAGTGTGAGTTGCGCGATCATATCAGTTATTAACCCTTTGCACTCGAGAGGTGACTTTCAGTCACCATTTCACCAAATTTGGAAGATCGATATTAATTAATGTATCAAATTTAATGTAATGTAACAGTGTGCGAGGAATCGAAATCAAATAATTCTACAATTCTGTTATTATACAATTCTTGAATTACTGCTCAAAAAGGTATCGTCGGTATTTTAGTAGAGAATCTTTGAATTTCTACTCTTCTCTGGCCAAAAAATCGTCGAGTGCAAAGGGTTAATTTAGTCTTTTAGTTTGTACCTAACTCCTAAGTCCCCCTTAGCTATTAATAAATATATATTGGCACAAAATAACATCTATTATTCCTTGTATTTGCCAATCAAAAGTATCCGTACATTAATGTAGAATTGCCTGGGTGATAGTACCTTTTGTATGGGTATGAATGTAGAGAGCATGTGAAAGCTTGGACCATTCCTCGAAAACGAGTAACAATAAACAGCGGCTTCAGGTTTGATTCGAGCTTTCAAGCTGATATCTGCAGTGTGTGCGGAAGAACCAGTGACTGCGTGCAAGTATCGTATGAACAGAATATTTATGGCAATATCGAATGTTGCGTCTTAGAATTCGAGGGTAAAATAAGTGCGTTGAGATGCCAGCGAGTCAATTGTCAGAATACTAGAGCAGAGAGTCAGTTGCGAATCAGAGAGTTTACCTTTTAGTGTTTAATGTGGAGAACATAATTTTAATAAATTTTATATTTTAGATATTTTTAAACTACGTCTGTTCTGTTGCACACTCAACATTCCTAAATTAATGTAAAAGCGAGTGATGTAAAAAGAGATGAGTGGAACGAGTATATGTGAAATGTCAATATGAGCGAATTTAGATTACGAAAGACGAGTATGCGTGTAATAAATTGTAGTACGGACTGTGTACATTTATGTACTGTATAAACCGAGAGAGAACAAATGAGAGAGTAGTGGTACAGATCAGTAGCAATTCAGAATTTATTGAGTGTAAACGTGTGAACGAGTGAATATAAGTAGATATATTGTATCAATAGCTTTTACTCTGTCCAATAATACTGTTAAATAAATATTTAATATATTTATTCGCAAGTCTCCACTGTTAAATGTACTTACACTTGTCCATTTAAAGAATAAATACGTGATTTCCTAAATTAATTCTGCCTTGCGTTCATTTATTGACCAATTCAATAGTAATTTTTACAAGTTTCGTTAGTTGTAATTATTTATGGCTCTCGAGGATATACAGAAAAAAATCTCGAAAGGAATTTGGATTTCCGAGTTACACGATATAGCGATAGTACGAATTCTGTTAATAAATATAGTCGGCATACCTATAAATGCAACCTGTTTTACCACGGTAATATCTCCTGTAAGCTAAACATTCGATCAGCGCCATCTATGATTTGGGCTCAAAAATCGTAAAAGTGATAGGAACATAGAATGTGCGAGGAGGTCGACTGAAGCCACGTCACGTGGTAGACAAGGACAGCAAGCGGTTAGAAAAGGACAGAAACGACGCGGCAGTGGAAAATCACTAATTACTCGATTTCTGTAATTAATTTATGAACTTTTATAACTGCATCGCAAAGCTGGAACTTTGAGCAACATTCTTATGTATTATTCGTGCATAATTTGATGCTAATTAATTTCTTATTATTAATGGCTTGACGGCGTCCGGGATTTGACAGCAATGGTCGGCTCGATTGTCCGTGAAAATAATTAATTATGAACAAAATTAGAAATAAAATATGAACAAAAGTCATATAAGAATATTCCCAAGGATGTTGTTTTTATAATGTGTGCATGAAATTTATAAATTAATTGCATAAAAGATTGCAATTAATGAAAAACCAATAATATTACCGACATCAACTCGAACACTCGGGAGAATAATTATTCGTAAGCAATTAATTAATGAAAAATTACTATCGAAAAGTACATTAGAAAGCTCGTAAAGGACGCGCTTTTACGATAAAATTATAAAAGTTCATAAATTAATTGCAGGAATTGAGTAATTAATTAATTTTCTAATAAAAGTTCAAAAAAGAACAGCCAGCGCCAACTATGATGTTTAACCGGAACTAATGGAGCACAAGTTTCTAGTTAAAAATCATAGGTGGCGCTGACTGTTCTTTTTTGAACTTTTATTAGAAAATTAATTAATTACTCAATTCCTGCAATTAATTTATGAACTTTTATAATTTTATCATAAAGGCGCGTCCTTTACGAGCTTTCTAATGTACTTTTCGATACTAATTTCTCCTTAATTAATTGCTTACGAATAATTATTCTCCCGAGTGTTCGAGTTGATGTCGGTAATATTATTGGTTTTTCATTAATTACAATCTTGTATGCAATTAATTTATAAATTTCATGCACACATTATAAAAACAATATCCTTGGGAATATTCTCATATGACTTTTGTTCATATTTTATTTCTAATTTTGTTCATAATTAATTATTTTCACGGACAATCGTGCCAACCGTTTCTGTCAAATCCCGGACGCCGTCAAGCCGTTAATAATAAGAAATTAATTAGCATCAAATTGTGCACGAATAATACATAAGAATGTTGCTCAAAGTTCCAGCTTTGCGATGCAGTTATAAAAGTTCATAAATTAATTACAGAAATCGAGTAATTAGTGATTTTTCACTGCCGCGTCGGTTCTTTCATTTTCTAACCGCTTGCTGTCCTTGTCTACCACGTGACGTGGCTTCAGTCGACCTCCTCGCACATTCTATGTTCCTATCACTTTTACGATTTTTGAGCCCAAATCATAGATGGCGCTGATCGAAAGTCGCTCGAGTTTTTATACTTGTCTAACTTATTGCAGGAATCAGTGCCGTATCAACGGATTGTATTAAGGGTATATTGAATTTATTTATTGGAAGGTTCGTATTATGTATCATATTTTACTGCATAGTTTAGACAACATTCTTTTTTATTCCTTTTCTATCTTTACAATAACATAAAAAAACATACAGTAATTACACATAAACAATATTTATTATAAATTTTGACAATTTAACATCACTAATAATACCTTTATTATTATTTAATATATCATCGATTATTTAGAATTTTGGCGGTAAAAAAAATCGCAAACGGAGATGAAAACAATGAATACGTAACATTATTGCAAATACAAATAAGGGACACATATATGTCGTTTGTGTGTAAAGTCACAATGAATTGTCTTTCTTTTCGTTTGTAGATATGTTAGCTCCATTTCGCTTGGTATTCGGATTACTCGTAGCTACGGCACTGTCGAGGCTAGGGGAGCGAGCGATAGCTGCGTGGCGGTAAAATCCCGTGTACGCGTTACCGACGAATATTTTCCCGATTTAATCGAAACGAGCACTGTTTCCACATTTTTGTTCCATGGTTTCTTCTTCGAAGAAGCCTGCAAAATACGATACCGTGTAGAAATTTCGTGTCAGATAAAGAACTTTTTATAAGAATACAAGAATACTGGGCACAAGGTACGCTCGGTAGTTTATTTCCAAACTTTGATGACCAGTTATAATCATTCAGAAATACAAATAATTATAATTATGGACATGGATAAACTCGGTATACTCTCACCTAACTCGTGACACAACAACGAATATCCCAACGTTCTTACTTTTCACGTAATACTTCATTTTAATCGAAAAACCGCGAATTCTTAGGAAAACTCAATTTTCGAAAACTGAGAGTGATAGAAAAATTTCGATTACAAATTTCTGTTCATGAAAAAGTAAACTCTGCGAGAATTATCCGATGGATATTGCAGATTAAAATTCGCGTTGGACGGGTGTAATTGAAGCGAATTTCGATACGTCGGAATGATAAATTCGGCCAATATTAGGCAATCTTGATTATTCAACGATCTTTGAGCAAGGATAGAAGTTCACCGATCCAAAATCGTGGTATCGATTGCGCGGTATATAATTAGTTCATTCGAATGTCGAACCATCTTGAATCCGCGAGTGGGATTGCACATGCAACCGCAGGTGTCCTTTGCAATGTAAACGCGGGCACACGATCAAAGGATTAAATCAAATCTCCATTATTATTAATGGAATGGACATAAACGCGTTCGTCTAACTTAATTGAACATTACAAACATCCCGTAGCTATTATAAGCTCATTACCCGCTTGTATCGGTATAATTACGGTATCATTTTTATTTACACTCTACGTTCTTCGGTAATACTCCAACAGCATTACGGATATTTCTTCCTCTTTCATCTTTTTCTCGTCTTCCATTCCGACCTAATGAAATTCCACGAGGAATTTTCCTGTAAGGAAACGCGAATAAACATATCGCGCTACCAAACGCTTAAACGCGGCTGACCAATGGCGGACCTGTGCTACTTGAGAATCTTGCTTATCGAAGGTAGACCTATACCACTTAAAATGTCTGACGAATCGAGGACCTCGTACTGCACTCTTCAAACTGCATGGACATGATCGAAGAATTCTGATAAGATAGCAGGATATGTACGCAATCGGTTGAAATTC
This sequence comes from Eufriesea mexicana, assembly GCF_001483705.2. Classification (NCBI taxonomy): domain Eukaryota; kingdom Metazoa; phylum Arthropoda; class Insecta; order Hymenoptera; family Apidae; genus Eufriesea; species Eufriesea mexicana. The sequence continues at coordinate 1,441,932 of NW_016908212.1, read as the reverse complement.
CATCTCCATGCTGATTCCAAATTAACACTTTGCACTCGAGAGGTGCCTCTAGGTCACCGTTCGATAAAATTTCGAAGCTCGATATTAACCCCTTGCACTCGACGATCTTTTGGCTAAAGATGAGTAGGAGTTCAAAGATTTCTTGATATAAAGCTGGCGATATTTCTTTCAGTAATAAATAATGTAGGATATTTTTTGACTTCCCAGGTATAGAGGTCCCGTTAGCGTCTGGCGGCCAGACGAGCCTGGGGGAGTTGGGGCCAGGCCATGTGAGGTAGCCTCGCTCAACCCCGGTTTTCCCCATTGTGACGCGTCCGTGGGCAACTCTCGGGAAGGGTCCCCGCGTGGGTGACCCTTCGGAGAGCCTAACCCGAAGGAGGAATCCCTTCCACCCCAGAGCGTCACCTGGAGGGAGCTTTATCCTCCTTCGGGGGAGGCTCTTGCCTTCCAGACTGGCTTAAAAGGGCCCGCTCTGGAAGATAGGAGAGTTTTGAGATAGTCATTAGAGAGTTTTGAGATAGTCATTAGAGAGTTTTGAGATAGTCATTAGAGAGTTTTGAGATAGTCATTAGAGAGTTTTGAGATAGTCATTAGAGAGTTTTGAGATAGTCATTAGAGAGTTGAGGTAGTCCATGAGAGAGTTGAGACCGAGAGTTGTGATTGCGAGAGTTACGCGTTATTGAGAATCGAATGGAAAATACAGACCGCAGTGAATTTGAATATTCCGAGGTACTCTCCAGCGAGTAGAGACTGTGTGGCTCTACAATAAGAAATCGTATAATAATTAACACGTAGAATTATTTGATTTCGATAACTCGCACACCGTTACATTGTCTTAAATTCGACATATTAATTAATATCCATCCTCGAAATTTTATCTAATGATGACTGACGGTCACCTCTCGAGTGCAAAGGGTTAATTAATATATCAAATTTAAAAGAACGTAATCGAGGTATCGAAATCGAATAATTCTACGCGTTAATTATTATACGATTTCTTATTTACTATTCAAAAAATATCATCACCCATATGGAGGAAAATTTTTCAACTCGTACCCCTGTTCAGCCAAAAAATCGTCGAGCGCAAAGGGTTAATCGCGAGGTGAATCCATTGGACTAATTCAAAATTAATCGGAAATTGTACGGAATCGATCGGTATTTGAAGAATCTAGTTCTTTTCTTTGGAAATCGTGATATCAGGGAGATATCGACGGTATCAAACGACGCGAGCAAGGAAACTAGATCGAGCTTCCAAGGATCGGAGGTCCTTAAAGCTCATGATTATTCACGACAGTGAAACTTATCGATTAAACATTTCGCCTCGAACGTTACACCGTGTCCCTAGAATTCCAAATTCCCCCGACGACTTTGCATTATTCTTTAATTACGCTTCCCTTCGCAAAAGAGACCCCTACTTGACACCTCGAAACAAACGACGAATCTATTCGCAAGCCATTAAAGTTCACACCTCTCTACGTGCCCTCACCGATCACGGCTAAGAAACAAACTAATTGCGTCGAATTCTTTTGCATCCTTCGTCCTTCCGAGATACGTGGGTTAACCCTACAGGAGGAGGTGACAGTATTTTTGTTGCCACTTGTAAATAAACTCTTAAATGAATATTCATTGCTTCAAACTGTTTCTCTTTGCGTTGAAGAAGGTCGGGAAAAGTCTGCTTGCTCTCGTGGTACGAGATAAATAATAAAATATAATAATTTAAAATTATGTAGAATTTAGAAGAAGAATGATCTGAAACAACTTTACTTTGACGATCCTTTTGTTACAGAAACACAGCAATTCGAGGGCTTTCTGCCATAAAGTCGAGGATCTTTTCAAAACGGTAAATAGGAAGTGCACATTAACAATAAGACGTAGAATTATTTTACCTCGATATTCCACGCGTCGTTGAGCAATTTCAAATTCGAAATATTAATTAATAACGATCTTTAGAATCTGATCAAATGGAGACTGAGAGTCGCCTCTCGAAAAGGGTTAAAATTAGGAGCAATCTTCATAGGGAGATTGGATAAATATCTCGAGAACTATCGAGTAGTTGCCCTTATAATGTAGGATGGCGAATACTGGTCTCGAGACACCGAAAATTGTCGAAAGAACAAGAACGCGATAACACAAACTCAAAACTCGTAAACTGATTTAACTTAGAAAAAGAACAGCAAGATAACAAAACGAAAACACACAAAGACGCGCTCTTTTAACCGTTTGAGTGCCAAGCGGCGCGATCGCGCTTCTATTTTGTGTCCAAAAGTGCCAGCGCTCTGAGCTGCGAAGCTGACAATCAGCGCGCTCGGTTGGTGAACGCGGAATATGAGAAGCGCTATCGCGCCGCTCGGCATTTTTGGACACGGAATATGACAAGCGCTATCGCGCCGCTTGGCAAATATCGATTGGGAAACAATAATGACCCGTGGCACTCAAACGGTTAAAACTCTCTTTCCAACACCAAACGACCCACGCTTGTGCTCGTCACAACCGATTTCTAAGGACTCTGGTTTCGTTGTCAAGGACCACGCTTTTATGCTTTCCTTAACCTATGCTTCACCTCCCCGTAGGGGAGCCGCGCGACTTAATTTTGTTACATAGAATAACTTTTCGATTTGCTTCTAGGAGATATCGATCGGTTTACAATTTGCTTTTGTTCGCAATAGCCGATTCGCGATTTCTTTTGGTATCCTACAATAATGATACATTTTCTCGAACTGCATGACCCAATCTATAAACCTAGAAAGTTTCAACTAAATCTATCACTCGAAGCACTTGCACTCTGCTTGTTAGCGAAGGGATTGGGTATTAAAATTAAAATAACGAGATACCGAAATCGAATATTTTTATTCCTGACAAGTATCACTAATTTTATAGCAGAGGAGCTTCCAATTGCTACCGATAAAAGAGAAAACTGCTTTCTCAAGAATTTTCTACGCGACAACGCAAAGCGATTACGCTAGCCTAAGCAAACCTAAACCTAATCCAACTTCAATCCCTGTAACTTGGAAAATACGGACCAAAAATTTACAGAAATTTGCTAATTTACTATTGCAGAGACATGGGTGGTGGTTACATAATACTAACTATTTATTAGTAATATAATGGTAATAGAGTATGTGGTGACGATCAAGCCTACGAATATAGATCTATCTACTACAACTTAACAACGCAATTACAACTTGACTTGTTACAACTAAAATACAACTCTCTTTTAATCACTCTTCCCCAGCACTCTTCCTAAAGACTCTACACAAGAACTGTCCGCTAACCACGTTTGCCTTCCTTTATATCTTCCCCAAAAGCCTCCCCCAACATGACCAAATATGATCATGCTAAGGGCCTGACGCATCGCCGGGGTTTTTCCGACCAGACCTGGCCCTCGAGCCCTCGACGACCTTCAAAACTGAAGTCACCTATATATACACGAGGTGGTAAACCTGCGATATTACACTATGTTTCGCAATTTTTCTGATCTCTTTATCAGTAGTCCAATGTGGATTTGGTTTTATTAGTGCGAATGCAAATGTATCAGGTCGATTAATGGCACGAATGTAGATATGTATGTTTTTAGAAGTGCGAGTGGAAGATCTAGAATGCATGGTGTTGTGCAATTTCTATGGATCAGAGTCAATATGTTATAAGGAAGTTCAGTTTGTTACAAGAAGCGTGAGAGTGAGCAATTACGATATAAGACGCGTGTAATTCACAATTTTCTAATAAATATACGATTGTGACACAACAAACTCACATCGAACTCTCAGCAACGAAGCTGCGATTTCTTTTTAAAAATATCGGAACATCCCTGTCTTTTGAGTACTCGTATTATCGGTTCATTGACGATGTGAAAATGGGATCCGTGTGCAGATCTTGGCCAGTGTTTGGCACGCGAGACAGCTCGACTGTTCGATGTCACGAGAAATCGTACGTTAGCCGACCACTGGGTGAAGTCTATTAATTATCGACGCGGTTAGCATGATGGAGTCCCGTTCTTTCGGAAATTAACTCTGTTAAGTGGGCCACCACAGCCGTTCGTACCAGTCCATCCTACGCTGTCGATGTTTATTCCCGGCTAAAGCCCACGAGCAAATCAACAACGTATCTACCATCAGCTGGAAAAGCGATTATGCCAGCCGGCTATCATGCACGCGAGTAAACCGACGAGATGTGACGGGCTCCAACGAAATTCGCCGGTTTACGGGAATTTGATGGTATCGTTGAGACAAGTGGCGTCCAGAAAGAGATTCTATTAGACTACGTAATAACTCTGCCTGCGAGAAAACTCGCGAGGAAAATCTGCAACGTTTTCCAACTCAGTGTACGTGTATATAATTTAGAAAATTGAAAGAGAGAAAGAGTAATTGACCTGCGAATTTTTGTATGTTCTTTATCTTCTGGGAGACAGATTCTAATTTAAAATTAGGCTTGTGGGGGTCCCCCATAGCTGTCGAATGTCGGCTGGTCGCAGGGTATCCTCGATGTAGCGATGCTAGAAGGAACGAAAGGATAAGGAAGAGATGCATTTCGGTCCTGGGTCTGTTAGTGGACTCATCGATGAAGCTACCTAACAGGCCAATCCAATTTTTTCCAATTTGACATACGTTTAATGCGCTAGAAATAATAATATACGTATAAAAGAAGAACCATTCCAACTCAGTGTACGTGTATATAATTTAGAAAATTGAAAGAGAGAAAGAGTAATTGACCTGCGAATTTTTGTATGTTCTTTATCTTCTGGGAGACAGATTCTAATTTAAAATTAGGCTTGTGGGGGTCCCCCATAGCTGTCGAATGTCGGCTGGTCGCAGGGTATCCTCGATGTAGCGATGCTAGAAGGAACGAAAGGATAAGGAAGAGATGCATTTCGGTCCTGGGTCTGTTAGTGGACTCATCGATGAAGCTACCTAACAGGCCAATCCAATTTTTTCCAATTTGACATACGTTTAATGCGCTAGAAATAATAATATACGTATAAAAGAAGAACCATTCCAACTCAGTGTACGTGTATATAATTTAGAAAATTGAAAGAGAGAAAGAGTAATTGACCTGCGAATTTTTGTATGTTCTTTATCTTCTGGGAGACAGATTCTAATTTAAAATTAGGCTTGTGGGGGTCCCCCATAGCTGTCGAATGTCGGCTGGTCGCAGGGTATCCTCGATGTAGCGATGCTAGAAGGAACGAAAGGATAAGGAAGAGATGCATTTCGGTCCTGGGTCTGTTAGTGGACTCATCGATGAAGCTACCTAACAGGCCAATCCAATTTTTTCCAATTTGACATACGTTTAATGCGCTAGAAATAATAATATACGTATAAAAGAAGAACCATTCCAACTCAGTGTACGTGTATATAATTTAGAAAATTGAAAGAGAGAAAGAGTAATTGACCTGCGAATTTTTGTATGTTCTTTATCTTCTGGGAGACAGATTCTAATTTAAAATTAGGCTTGTGGGGGTCCCCCATAGCTGTCGAATGTCGGCTGGTCGCAGGGTATCCTCGATGTAGCGATGCTAGAAGGAACGAAAGGATAAGGAAGAGATGCATTTCGGTCCTGGGTCTGTTAGTGGACTCATCGATGAAGCTACCTAACAGGCCAATCCAATTTTTTCCAATTTGACATACGTTTAATGCGCTAGAAATAATAATATACGTATAAAAGAAGAACCATTCCAACTCAGTGTACGTGTATATAATTTAGAAAATTGAAAGAGAGAAAGAGTAATTGACCTGCGAATTTTTGTATGTTCTTTATCTTCTGGGAGACAGATTCTAATTTAAAATTAGGCTTGTGGGGGTCCCCCATAGCTGTCGAATGTCGGCTGGTCGCAGGGTATCCTCGATGTAGCGATGCTAGAAGGAACGAAAGGATAAGGAAGAGATGCATTTCGGTCCTGGGTCTGTTAGTGGACTCATCGATGAAGCTACCTAACAGGCCAACCCAATTTTTTCCAATTTGACATACGTTTAATGCGCTAGAAATAATAATATACGTATAAAAGAAGAACCATTCCAACTCAGTGTACGTGTATATAATTTAGAAAATTGAAAGAGAGAAAGAGTAATTGACCTGCGAATTTTTGTATGTTCTTTATCTTCTGGGAGACAGATTCTAATTTAAAATTAGGCTTGTGGGGGTCCCCCATAGCTGTCGAATGTCGGCTGGTCGCAGGGTATCCTCGATGTAGCGATGCTAGAAGGAACGAAAGGATAAGGAAGAGATGCATTTCGGTCCTGGGTCTGTTAGTGGACTCATCGATGAAGCTACCTAACAGGCCAACCCAATTTTTTCCAATTTGACATACGTTTAATGCGCTAGAAATAATAATATACGTATAAAAGAAGAACCAAAACGTACGAAAGGGTTACAAATAAATACTTAGACTATGAGATCGATGGCTCCAGCGTGAAGCACTCGCGATCTAGAATCAAACTTAACCCTTTGCACTCGAGAGGCGCCTTTCAGCCGCCATTTGATAAAATTTCGAAGCTCGATATTCATTAATATATGAAATTTTAAATAACGTAACGGTGTGCGAGGTATCGAAATGAAATGATTCTACGTGTTAATTATCATACGACTTCTTATTCACTGCTCAGAAAAATATCGTCGGCTTTGTAACAGAGAATCTTTCAACCCCTATTCTTCTTTAGCTAAAAATTGTCGAGTGCAAAGGGTTAATCTACCGCGCTTATCGTCATAGGGTAATATAAACTTAAGAACAATCTTATATTAGCATTCGGGTTTGCCTATGTATAGAAAAGGCACGAAAAGTATACAGCTTTAGGTTTTAAGTGGGGAAGTGGGTGGATAAATAAATATAAATAAATAAACAAATAAATAGATAAATAAAATAAATAATTAAATAAATGGGAGGAAAGAGGAATGAGGGAAGAGGAAGTAAATGATGTATATATATTTTTTATTTATTTCCAGATTATATTATACTGTACCTAACAGACGTTGTCTTAAACTAGGATGCTATTGGAAAATCGGGAAGTTATATACATATAGGAAGCGGAGGTTTTTCCCAAAATTTGTGAGAAGGTCCTCGAATCCTCCTTGAAGTTGGTATCCATCTAGTGACAAGGATGAGAACGATAGTCGCTACAAGCTTTATTACTTTTAAGTTCGATATGCGGATCTCAGTGGATAAAGAGTGTATAAAAATTCGCAAATAATTTGTTTAAATCGTACCTCTGAATAGGGTTTAATTCCGAAAGCTTATATAATATTGCAATATTGCAAATTGCATTGCATTTAATTTTGATTAATCACTGCGTAATTAGTCACGCGTGTTTTCAGGATTTACGTTAAAGCTTATTGAATATAATTTTGTTTATACTTAGCTCGTAGTTACGATACAAGAGATTAACCTTTGTCGGTAATTCTACCTCGAGTCTTTTATTAATTATATTATTTTGAGATTAGCGAAACAGGTATGGATAGCAATTTCCTGTATCTCGATCCATTTTTAAGGAAGAATTTTGTAAAATAAAATAGGTAGATGTTCTTACGGGACGTAACGAAAATCGAACTTCGAGATTCGAGTTACACAGCGAGAAAACAAATCGCCTCTGTTATCTTCGCGCTAAGAACTGTGTCTAGAGATGTCGATAACGTGGGTTGCAACGTTTTATTAAGAAATCGGCCAAGATTTCACAAACTTCTCGTTCCAGATTAGCTAGATAATTTATGAAAATTGATTGCAACCTGACGATACCGAGCTTCACGTGCCAGCACGGTAGCTTAACGCAGCAGGCAGTTTGTAGCTTGGCAATAAATTTGCTGGAAACGGTTGAGACCGGTTGTTTCGCGACGCGGTCGATGCACACGTCGATAGCGTTTCGCGGTCTTTCTATGTATCTTTCCATGTACACGGGGCAAAACGAGGTGAAGCTAGGAAGAGATGCATTTCGGTCCTGGGTCTGTTAGTGGACTCATCGATGAAGCTACCTAACAGGCCAATCCAATTTTTTCCAATTTGACATACGTTTAATGCGCTAGAAATAATAATATACGTATAAAAGAAGAACCATTCCAACTCAGTGTACGTGTATATAATTTAGAAAATTGAAAGAGAGAAAGAGTAATTGACCTGCGAATTTTTGTATGTTCTTTATCTTCTGGGAGACAGATTCTAATTTAAAATTAGGCTTGTGGGGGTCCCCCATAGCTGTCGAATGTCGGCTGGTCGCAGGGTATCCTCGATGTAGCGATGCTAGAAGGAACGAAAGGATAAGGAAGAGATGCATTTCGGTCCTGGGTCTGTTAGTGGACTCATCGATGAAGCTACCTAACAGGCCAACCCAATTTTTTCCAATTTGACATACGTTTAATGCGCTAGAAATAATAATATACGTATAAAAGAAGAACCAAAACGTACGAAAGGGTTACAAATAAATACTTAGACTATGAGATCGATGGCTCCAGCGTGAAGCACTCGCGATCTAGAATCAAACTTAACCCTTTGCACTCGAGAGGCGCCTTTCAGCCGCCATTTGATAAAATTTCGAAGCTCGATATTCATTAATATATGAAATTTTAAATAACGTAACGGTGTGCGAGGTATCGAAATGAAATGATTCTACGTGTTAATTATCATACGACTTCTTATTCACTGCTCAGAAAAATATCGTCGGCTTTGTAACAGAGAATCTTTCAACCCCTATTCTTCTTTAGCTAAAAATTGTCGAGTGCAAAGGGTTAATCTACCGCGCTTATCGTCATAGGGTAATATAAACTTAAGAACAATCTTATATTAGCATTCGGGTTTGTCTATGTATAGAAAAGGCACGAAAAGTATACAGCTTTAGGTTTTAAGTGGGGAAGTGGGTGGATAAATAAATATAAATAAATAAACAAATAAATAGATAAATAAAATAAATAATTAAATAAATGGGAGGAAAGAGGAATGAGGGAAGAGGAAGTAAATGATGTATATATATTTTTTATTTATTTCCAGATTATATTATACTGTACCTAACAGACGTTGTCTTAAACTAGGATGCTATTGGAAAATCGGGAAGTTATATACATATAGGAAGCGGAGGTTTTTCCCAAAATTTGTGAGAAGGTCCTCGAATCCTCCTTGAAGTTGGTATCCATCTAGTGACAAGGATGAGAACGATAGTCGCTACAAGCTTTATTACTTTTAAGTTCGATATGCGGATCTCAGTGGATAAAGAGTGTATAAAAATTCGCAAATAATTTGTTTAAATCGTACCTCTGAATAGGGTTTAATTCCGAAAGCTTATATAATATTGCAATATTGCAAATTGCATTGCATTTAATTTTGATTAATCACTGCGTAATTAGTCACGCGTGTTTTCAGGATTTACGTTAAAGCTTATTGAATATAATTTTGTTTATACTTAGCTCGTAGTTACGATACAAGAGATTAACCTTTGTCGGTAATTCTACCTCGAGTCTTTTATTAATTATATTATTTTGAGATTAGCGAAACAGGTATGGATAGCAATTTCCTGTATCTCGATCCATTTTTAAGGAAGAATTTTGTAAAATAAAATAGGTAGATGTTCTTACGGGACGTAACGAAAATCGAACTTCGAGATTCGAGTTACACAGCGAGAAAACAAATCGCCTCTGTTATCTTCGCGCTAAGAACTGTGTCTAGAGATGTCGATAACGTGGGTTGCAACGTTTTATTAAGAAATCGGCCAAGATTTCACAAACTTCTCGTTCCAGATTAGCTAGATAATTTATGAAAATTGATTGCAACCTGACGATACCGAGCTTCACGTGCCAGCACGGTAGCTTAACGCAGCAGGCAGTTTGTAGCTTGGCAATAAATTTGCTGGAAACGGTTGAGACCGGTTGTTTCGCGACGCGGTCGATGCACACGTCGATAGCGTTTCGCGGTCTTTCTATGTATCTTTCCATGTACACGGGGCAAAACGAGGTGAAGCAAAATTACCGGCGAACGAACCAGGCCTGGAATTACGTTCGCCAAGCTGATAACAGTTCCACGCCTACGGAAGGAAAATAACTCCCCGATCAATCGTGAATCGTGGCTAATCGTTGCTTGAAAGAGCCCAATTAGACGTGTGTTGGCATTACCAGGCTCTGCGTCTACGATTCGTCCACGTGTGTTAGCCCAAGAGAAGGTTAAACTCGTAACGTCGTTATTCGAGCCGAATAACCCGTTAATTGCGACGATGAGAAACGAATTTCGAAGCACGTAAAAAGTTCAGGGTAAAACGAAAACATCGGGGGCACGATTAAATTCCAGCCCAGCCGCAATCGAATGAAAATCTCGAGTTTTGCAGTTTACTAATTCCCAGCCGATAGTTTCGAAATTAGCCGCAATTCCGAGGCCAGGACCGTTTGTACATCTTCAGGTGAGATAACCTTAAAACTGGCGACGACCTATTTTCTTAATGAAACGCATCTCCTCGAGGAATCGACGCGAGCGTGTCGACCCCTCCTTGCAGTCTCGTCATCGCGTTAAAGCACGGAATATTTGCAGCCCGGCAAGGATACGATGGAAGGAACGATGCGTTTACGATTTTAATTAAAGTCGCCGGCTCGCGAAGGAATTCGCGAAATATTCGCAGCCACCCCATCGTGGACGACCCTCGCGAGGAGATCGCAAGCATCCCACGCATCCCCATGGGCTCGGGGTTGGCCTGCGTTCGCCTCCTGTCGCTGGTCGATTCTTTTTTCCACCGACCTTACGCGCAGCACGCGCGTCCTCTGCGTCAAACGCCGAATTGTTTTGCGTTTCTCTAGGGGTGGGTGCAGATCCCCCCTCGACATCGATGCAAATCCACCCACACCCGACGCTTTCATCGCTCCTTTTCTCCGATAGTCACCACGCGGCGACCTCACCCTCGCTTTTCAGAATCGTGCGTGCACGGGGGTCGATATGTGCGTTTTGGAGCTGCCGCCAGCACCCCGCTGCGATAAATGCTCCTTTGTCTCTGCAACGGCGAAAGTACCCCGTTATGAGGCTACAGAGAGCAACGCTGGCTTTAACGGACTCTTCTGACCTGCACGACTGGAAAATTTCATTTTCCCACTCACACGCGTGTACGAGTTCGTTGTGGTTCGACAACTGTTAGGCTCTTCGAGATCTTTGGAAATCGAGTCCAGGGATGTATGCAAACGTAGGTTTGCCTATCCGATAGTAGTTTGGGTATAGAAGAGACTTTTGCTACATTTACGAAAATATTTCGCTGCCAGTCATTTTTTACCAATATTTTCGTCAACTGTGGTTTGACAACTATAGGCTCTTCGAGATCTTTGGAAATCGAGTCCAGGGATGTATGCAAACGTAGGTTTGTCTATCCGATAGTAGTTTGGGTATAGAAGAGACTTTTGCTACATTTACGGAAATATTTCGCTGCCAGTCATTTTTTACCAATATTTTCGTCAACTGTGGTCTAACTACTGCTAGGCTCTTCGAGATCTTTGGAAATCGAGTCGAGGGATGCATGCAAACGTACCATAAGGTACACTTTCCGCGATGATATAGAGGATTAACCGTAGTTTCCGTTATTTTTATACTTGGAAAATGTAGCACGGCTGTGAAAAATCTCCCATGTGTTACATTTTCGTGTGTCGAACCGATGGTAGTTCAGTTTGCCTATCAGATAGTAGTTTGGGTTTAGCAGAGACTTTTGCTACATTTACGAAAATATTTCGCTGCCAGTCATTTTTTACCAATATTTTCGTCAACTGTGGTCTAACTACTGCTAGGCTCTTCGAGATCTTTGGAAATCGAGTCGAGGGATGCATGCAAACGTACCATAAGGTACACTTTCCGCGATGATATAGAGGATTAACCGTAGTTTCCGTTATTTTTATACTTGGAAAATGTAGCACGGCTGTGAAAAATCTCCCATGTGTTACATTTTCGTGTGTCGAACCGATGGTAGTTCAGTTTGCCTATCAGATAGTAGTTTGGGTTTAGCAGAGACTTTTGCTACATTTACGGAAATATTTCGCTGCCAGTAATTTTTTTCCAACATTTTCGTCAATTGCATCGTACAGTACTAATCTGCCCCTGTAAAATCGAATTTGGGTTTCAGTGATATCATTTTTCTCCGCCGAGATATACCGTTTTAAAGTTACTCCAGAACACTGCGTATCTAATATAGGGTGTCATATCGTTTTATCGCCTGCGGTATATTATTTACTCTAATTCAAATGCTAATCCTGTAAATTAAACGGATGGCTAATCTAACACTGTCCAAGACTTTGTAACTGGTTATTATGTGGATAACGCGAATAGAAGTGTGCACACACAATTTTTACTGATGATAATAATATTGCTAATAAAGATCGATGCGAAAATTGTGATTTTTATTGCGAATTTTTTCGAGAATACAGTCAGCTGCCGTACTAATGGCACGTTCTATCCCACGTTTCGAATTTTAAAACCAGATCCATATTCCTCGAATACAAATGCGTTCCACGGAAAACACTCCAAGATCGTTTATACAGGAACTTTATCGGAGCAGCTTCTGACATGTTATTTATACAGTGTGTTCCATAATTCGTTGGACTGCAGTTGGAGAAGCAGATGAACCAGTGCTCGAGTTTACGCGTTACCATTTCATTGTTGATGCACGTAGTTTGCTTGCTTTGAAGTATTGATAGGTGGCAATAAAGGAGCTTCTGGCAACCGAGCTACATTGCATTGTCTCCTATATCCCTCCGCCTATCTGCCCTGGATAAATAGAACGTTGGAACTGTATAAAAATGATGTCGCTTTTGTTCGAGGACTCATTCGGCGAAGAAAATATTTGATAAAAATTCACGAAACATAAAATGAAAAATTGAGATTTAATTTAAACTTGCTGAACTTAAGCTAAATTATACCGAAATTATATTAATATTTCATAAGCAAGAGAATCTTCCTCCGAATTTCGAATTTAGCCGCAATTCATGCGAACCTTACCAAACATAAATCACCTAAAATATCCCAATTATCTTCGATAGTTATAATGCTTGAAAACTGAATATCCAACTCTACCCCGTAACACCCATTAAGAAATTCATAAAGCACATGGCTGAGCGCGGACAGCTTATCTTAACTGCTTCCATCGACTTCAATATTCATTAAACTCGTAACGCCTCGACACCGTATATCTGCTGCATATTTTGCATAAAAATTGGAATCCCAAAAAGGCGACAGTGTTCCGTTGTGCAATGAGGAAAGCACCGATACGGTCTTCCAAGTGTTTAAGGCCAAAACAATTCGGCATCAGAATGCATGTTTGAAAATTTTCTCTTTTATTACGATTTCTCGTGTCGCGGAACACGAGAATCCGAGACAACCCTAATTTAGCGGCATTAGGTGACGGCACTTAACACGTCGAGTGCCACGCCGATCCCCAGGGACCGGTGCTAAACTTTCCGTTCGGTCCTCAGGGTCCGGCCCAGACTAGGACCAAAAGGTGCTAACTTTCGGTGTTAAATTCTTCGCCATATTTGGACCTAACGTTTTGGAATTCCTGTTATAACAATTGGTACAGTGTCTCCGAGTTTTACGAACGCTTTGCCCCTCGCCGATGGCCGACTCGACGGCCGAGTTTGGACTTGAACGGAACGGCAAGCGAAACGGGGGCTGGGCATTTAACGCGTTAAGACTTGGCTGACAATAGGCCCGAGGGCTCCACGTGGTCCGCGTACGTTGGTATCCTCAGGCCCTAGCGAGGGGCCAGACAGCGCACATCAATGGCCGCCAGAGTCCGCTTTCATTCCAGACGCCCTCTCCAGGCTGACTCCATAATCAGCGAGAAGGAACCCGGTGCACGCGTCTTTATTTTACATCCGCTTTTGTTTGCGAGATAGAACCCCACGTTGGATTACGCATCCGGTTGATTAAGGGGTTCGCACCCCTTCCAATTTGCTCAAGTCGATAATCACGCGTATCGATCTTTCGCGTGGCTTGCACCTTTGTTCCACACTGGAGAGCTAACTGTCCTCAAGACGAGCTAACTCGTTAAATTAAGATCCCGTACCACCCTCTCTTTAATGACAGGATAAACTGCACTTTTAATTACACGCAATTAGTATAATAATACGTCTGAAATGCGAATGACCTGAGACGAGGAGGTACTTCCTTGGGAGATAAGGCAGAGACTCCCCGTCCCGGCACTGTTTGCCGATAATAAGGGAAAATGCTGATTGCTCGAGCCAACGAAGCCAGCATCTGAATAACTAATTTTTCTACAACAAGGAATTCCCAGCGTATGGCAGCCGTGGCAGTAACGGATGAAAACGAGAGACCCGGAAAGGCTCTTTGGTCAAACAAACGGCGATCCAAGCGATTGATGTTGGAATAATGGGACCTGGGTCGAATCGAGGGGCCAATAGCCGAAGCTTCCAAACGTGAGACGGACCAGCTATTGTGTGTTGGCCAATTACAAAAGAAGGTACTTGTACATCTGTGTTGCGTTACAGAGTGTATACGTATCAGGATGGAACTGGCTGCGACTCTAACCAAGTCTGGACATGTCTATTCGTTCTCGAGTAATTTCCTTTCCTATCGTGCTTTTCTAGGTTTATAGGTGGTTCATCGAGTGGGTCGGGTTGGTCGTTAAGGAACTCGCTGAATATCAACGGAAGGCATTATAGCCGATCTTTGATAATTTTACTCGGTGGTTTTAGAAAGAAAAGCTGTGAACGTTTTATTTCCAGAGCTGCCACCAGTCACGCATATGTCGTCTGAAAATGACGGGGTCTGCGTTACGAAACATTCGCGTATTATCATCCGGATGTCAGTCAAGATCGCGACACCTGAGGCGTTCTTGGTCTAAAACGTAGAACTGGAGGAACGTTCGAGGGATCGCGAATATGATGAATGTTTCAACGTCTGCTACCATTTTAGATCGTGGTTTTCATAATATTTTCCCGTACAACAGAGCGTCTGCTAAATAAAGGATGACGCGTGAAAACTCGAGGAAAGAAAAATAGGGGAGGAAAATACGGGAAAATTTAATTCGCGGAAGAATTATAAGGGAAATGAATTATCCAGGAACCCGGATGTCAGAAAAGAAAAGAAAAATTGTATCGAAAAGGCTCGATAATGCTTCCCTCGCCAAAATACATTTTATCGATTTACTATTACCCTTTCTCGCGGCTTTTAATAAAGGGTAATCTAGGGTTCGGTGCTAGAGACAGTGATTTTAACGACTATTGTCATCGAAATACCGATAATTCTTTCTTGTTCGAGCTTCATGCTTTTCAGCCACGAGTGTTCATGCATATGGATTAAAACAGAAGAACCTCGAAATGTTCTATCGTGAATAATTATCTCTCTGAGAATTCGATATGTGCGGTATGTATAGACATACGCGTGGAAATTTCGAAATTGCGATTAACCATGACGAAAGATAACGGGTGAAAGACGAAATATTCGTGGAGAATGCATGTTTCATTATTCGCTGATTACCAAGTCGAAGAGATCGGTTTTCCGATTGCAGAACTACTGCGTAATTCGACGCTAGCCGGAACTTAATGCATCCTAAATGATGTAGGCCAGGTTTATATTTAGCTGCTTGCACATCGGTGAAAAAATAGTATTCGATACACGTACGCGTTTCTGACACGTACCGAGAAAAATGTTTTACGCGAACTTCGTGCTTTTTCGTTGTTTTCAGTATCCACGGAATTAGACTTTCTCGATATTGCGAATTTTTACTGCATTTCCAGTATTCTAGCTAACTTCATCATAGATCTAAGAATGGGTCTACTAATGAACTATTGTCGAGTGTTAATTTCTACCACAAATATCACGTATCATCAGTGATAAATTATAATTATAGATACAGGTATTCCAAATATTACTGTTTAGCAAATATCATTAGCAAAATACAATACTGTATTAATACTAGAATTTGTAATATACATATACATTTGTAATATGCAATATAAATACAGCAGACGTAGATAATATTGATTCAAGTTATATGACAATAATAAATAAATATAAATAGTTTGTTATCTATTTCAATAGAAACCGAAATGAATTTCACTAAAAATTTTGGTGTAATCAGTGGTAAAT
The DNA here is from genome assembly GCF_001483705.2 of Eufriesea mexicana. Taxonomy (NCBI): domain Eukaryota; kingdom Metazoa; phylum Arthropoda; class Insecta; order Hymenoptera; family Apidae; genus Eufriesea; species Eufriesea mexicana. Next base: position 1,425,899 of record NW_016908212.1, on the reverse strand, counting down.
TATAATTACAGATACAGGTGTTCCAAATAATATTGTTTAGTAAATATCATTAGCAAAATACAATATTATATTAATACTAGAATTTGTAATATGCAATATAAATACAGCAGACGCAGATAATATTGATTGAAGTTATATAACAATAATAAATAAGTATATATACTTAGTTATCTATTAGATATTTCAATAGAAACCGAAATGAATTTGACTAAAAATTTTGGTGTAATCAGTGGTAAATTATAATTACAGATACAGGTGTTCCAAATATTACTGTTTAGAAAATATCATTAGCAAAATACAATACTGTATTAATACTAGAATTTGTAAAATGCAATATAAATACAGTAGACGCAGATAATATTGATTGAGGTTATATGACAATAATAAATAAGTATACATAGTTAGTTATCTATTTCAATAGAAACCGAAATGAATTTTACTAAAAATTTTGGTGTAATCAATGGTAAATTATAATTACAGATATAGGTATTCCAAATATTACTGTTTAGCAAATATCATTAGCAAAATACAATATTGTATTAATACTAGAATTTGTAATATACATATACGTTTGTAATATGCAATATAAATACAGCAGACGTAGATAATATTGATTGAAGTTATATGACAATAATAAATAAATATAAATAGTTTGTTATCTATTTCAATAGAAATCGAAATGAATTTTACTAAAAATTTTGGTGTAATCAGTGGTAAATTATAATTACAGATACAGGTGTTCCAAATAATATTGTTTAGTAAATATCATTAGCAAAATACAATACTGTATTAATACTAGAATTTGTAATATACATATACATTTGTAATATGCAATATAAATATAGCAGACGTAGATAATATTGATTGAAGTTATATAACAATAATAAATAAGTATACATAGTTAGTTAACTATTTCAATAGAAACCGAAATGAATTTCACTAAAAATTTTGGTGTAATCAGTGGTAAATTATAATTACAGATACAGGTGTTCCAAATAATATTGTTTAGTAAATATCATTAGCAAAATACAATATTGTATTAATACTAGAATTTGTAATATGCAATATAAATACAGCAGACGCAGATAATATTGATTGAAGTTATATAACAATAATAAATAAGTATATATACTTAGTTATCTATTAGATATTTCAATAGAAACCGAAATGAATTTTACTAAAAATTTTGGTATAATCAGTGGTAAATTATAATTACAGATACAGGTGTTCCAAATATTACTGTTTAGAAAATATCATTAGCAAAATACAATACTGTATTAATACTAGAATTTGTAAAATGCAATATAAATACAGTAGACGCAGATAATATTGATTGAGGTTATATGACAATAATAAATAAGTATACATAGTTAGTTATCTATTTCAATAGAAACCGAAATGAATTTTACTAAAAATTTTGGTGTAATCAATGGTAAATTATAATTACAGATATAGGTATTCCAAATATTACTGTTTAGCAAATATCATTAGCAAAATACAATATTGTATTAATACTAGAATTTGTAATATACATATACGTTTGTAATATGCAATATAAATACAGCAGACGTAGATAATATTGATTGAAGTTATATGACAATAATAAATAAATATAAATAGTTTGTTATCTATTTCAATAGAAATCGAAATGAATTTTACTAAAAATTTTGGTGTAATCAGTGGTAAATTATAATTACAGATACAGGTGTTCCAAATAATATTGTTTAGTAAATATCATTAGCAAAATACAATACTGTATTAATACTAGAATTTGTAATATACATATACATTTGTAATATGCAATATAAATACAGCAGACGTAGATAATATTGATTCAAGTTATATGACAATAATAAATAAATATAAATAGTTTGTTATCTATTTCAATAGAAATCGAAATGAATTTTACTAAAAATTTTGGTGTAGTCAGTGGTAAATTATAATTATAGATACAGGTATTCCAAATAATATTGTTTAGTAAATATCATTAGCAAAATACAATATTTTATTAATACTAGAATTTGTAATATGCAATATAAATACAGCAGACGCAGATAATATTGATTGAAGTTATATAACAATAATAAATAAGTATATATACTTAGTTATCTATTAGATATTTCAATAGAAACCGAAATGAATTTTACTAAAAATTTTGGTAGTTCTAGTGTTAATCTAGTGACATTCTAATAAGTTAAATTTCGAACGTTTAACAAATAAGATACGCACATTGGGCTCGAATTTTCAAAATAATACTGCACCTGGCGTGGGAAAAATTAATCTATCGTATCCAAATTCTTTTCCAATTATCCCTGAAGTATCGTCTGTTTACGATATGTACGAATGTCATTTGTTTTCAATCGTTCTGATATATTCAGATCTGTCCTTACGTCACCTACCGAAAATCGGCACGAACTTTCCGGGTAGATCTGTCCTTACGTCACCTACCGAAAATCGGCACGAACTTTCCGGGCAAGTGCTGGAATCACGTGGATAAAAATAGAAAAAAATCTGACACGAACAGAAGAATTCTCGCGATAAAAATATTCCAATAACTGCTTTATTTTTGTGTTAATTTACTTTTTCACGTTCGTTCCGTCATTTGTATAAACGATTCTTTGCTAAAAAGAACTCCAACCAAGATTTCGTAGAATAGAATCCGTACAATTTCATCCACCCATTTCCCAGACCTATATGTCACTTCAAATTCGATACCATTTCCAAAGTTCAAATCCATAGGTGCAGACTCCACTTACTCAAAACTCGAAATTCAACTTAGTCACTTTCACGAGCAACTGCATGCGTTGCAGTCGTTGAACGTCAAAATACATCAAATACACAGATTACATTATAATAATAATATATAATAATAATACAATAAAGAATTACTTATAATAAAAATAACACTCGTTAATCACATACACGCGACATAGTCCACCAGAACAAGAAATTGAAAATTCCCCATAAGATCGTTGGCAAATCTGCATAACAAGCATCGTATCGACGAAATCGCTTTCGAAATGCGAAGAGAGCTTCGGAAATACGAACAGCCAGAGACTACGAATGGAAACGAAGGGTGCAGACTAGGAGTTAGACAAATAGAACGAACATAGTGCATGTTCTTGGCCGCACGTGATATCGAAGAACGAAACTGGTGCAATTCGCGCCATGGGTGCCACGCGTAATAGTTGTGGTTACACGCGCGCGTTCACGTGCAACTCTCGGCAAGAATATTTCGCTGCTGGCGCATTCCATGATTTATGAAAACGTAAACGGCTACGTTGAAATGCAAATAGAACATTTCTGATGAAAGATGGAATGTTGGCGGACGAAAAAGGAAGAAAGGAAAGCGGGGAAAGTGCGCGTGGAAATTTGACGCCACTGGCAAGTGTTCGAACGATTCGAATTTGTCTGACGAGTTGATCAAAACTCGCGCGTTATTCTTTGCTCTTTTATTCGATAGATCCTTCGATCTCTCGAAGGAGTTTCGAAAACATCGGGGGCACTGTAAACACGCGGAACTCGAGTGGTTGCGAAAATAAACGGTGTGGTGTACGGTACAACAGAGGTGTGAATAGTGGCGAATCGCAGTTTGGCGGATGAAAAATAATTGGGAAAATAATAGGATTAAGTTGGGTAAATCGTGTGGGAAGAGTAAACGTATTAGTATTGATTTTATCCGGCAATATCCAAGCGCATGTTTCCCCCCGTGATGTAATCGTTGCATCGACTGATTTATTCGTTGGATATCAGTAACGACCTACTAGTGATTCGCGATTTTTTTCTCCATTTTTCCCTAGCCTCGTTTATAAATAGCCAATTACAATATGAACAAAGTAGCCGCGACCCGCTTTATTTTCAACGTTCTCGTTTTTCAGCGAGAAATAGAGTTTCACATGGGACTTTCATAAGCTTCGTCTTTCGCTGGTAATAGAGTACGACTATGCATAGTAACTCGCACAGAGTGTCGCGAGTTAAATGATACGGGGTAAACGAAAAATGCATGTATAATATGCTGCTTAGATGAAAATGGGGTTAATAAATATGAAACAGCCCGTCGCGTATCGCGTGGAGGTGTCGTGTGGGCACAACATCGCGAAAATAATCCTTATACCGCATAATATTTTACGTAATTTGCGCTTTTCGTTCTTTGTTGTCCCAATTTCCTTCTTTTTCCATAATAAAAAGGAAAAGAAAAGGGAGGAACGAAAAAGGGAAAAAATAAATTAAAAAATATCTCACGAGGGACTCATCCTTCTAAAGAAATCCGCGATATTACCTTCCGACGTAAGTTTAATTTAACTCCATTTTTATTCCGATTCTTTTGCAACATAGAAGCAAAAAATAAATCTAGAATTCCCTTGCAACAAATCGGGAAATTTCTAAGAGAATCGCGACATTACCGTTCGACGTGAGTTCAATTTAACTTTGTTTTTATTCCAAACGTTTAATGGCAAGGAGACGGAGAAGTGGAAAGAAAAAGAGAAGGAATAAATTAAAAATTCTTTTACAAGAGTATACTTCGGAGAGGATCCGCGATATTACCATTCGCCGTGAGTTTAATCATTTGCGCTATAAAGACGTGCCACGCACGTCGAGATGCTTTTGTTCCAAAGTCGACAGCGACGTGTATACCACGTCGATAGGCATTCGTTCCAAAGTCGCCAGCGACGTGTGTACCACGTCGATAGGCATTCGTTCCAAAATCGCCAGCGACGTGTGTACCACGTCGATAGGCATTCGTTCCAAAGTCGCCAGCGACGTGTGTACCACGTCGATAGGCATTCGTTCCAAAGTCGCCAGCGACGTGTGTACCACGTCGATAGGCATTCGTTCCAAAGTCGCCAGCGACGTGTGTACCACGTCGATAGGCATTTGTCGCAAAAGCAAAAACGACGTGTCCGTCACGTCGGCAAACAGTTAGCTCGCATACCCGGTGCGACGTCAATGTAACGTCTTAACGCATGTTATATTATAGAGCCCGACATGGCAACCGAAAGTTAAATCGTAGCTCAAGTGGTTAATTTAATTTAATCCGTCGAACTCGCGACGACTGTCTTCCTTGCAAACTATGACATTCGTCGGGAACAACGGCTTGCATCCTGCTCGCACCTTCGTCGGATCACAAAGGGCGAGAAACATCAAAGGACAGGGATCGCAGTTGAAAAACCAGCACGAAACAAACGGAACAACGAACGATTTCCATCGATCTCGGGGTCCAAAAAGACGAGCCCGTTGCGCACGGTTTCGAGCACGTAACGCGCGTAAACACAATGGCACTGAATGGGGGTGGATATATAGGGTGAACCTTAAATGATTCATAGGCAACGAGAGAGGGTGTAACGGGCCATTCAGCGAGCTAGACCATTGCACGCATTCTGGCCTGACATATTGATCCTCAAGATGCACTTTCGCTGCTGCTTTTTGCCGATTCTCCACATAATGAAAAATCAAATCGACTCTATCCTTCATCTGCAATTGACGAACGAAAGAAAGAAACAAAAGATGGAAAGAGAAAAATTGCGAAATAAGTTTTAGCAAATAATGTAATATTGCTCGTTTTAATCTACAATGAATAAATTCTATAATATCTATAACAAATAATATCAACAGCGAATTCAATGGTGGTCGATGAAGAAGATTATCACTCTGGAGAGAATAATCTCGAGAAATATTGTCACGTGTCTTATTTAATTGCACGTGCTGCAATTATTCCGACTTTTACAACGTACAAGTAATTAACGCGAATTTCAGATGACGTAAAATGCGATTAAAATGATATGAAATATTAGAATATAAATTACAAGTAAATTTTAAATCGTTGAATGTTAAAATGTGTATTTCATACATTTTGTTCTTCCTAAAAACGGGATCGAAACCCTTTGCATCCACCCATAAATAATATCTATGACAAATAAATATTTGTATATCCAAATAATAACTCCGATCAATATATGATTATATTTGATAAACTAATTTTTATACCAACATTGCATTGTACCGAAAAAAGAAAAAAAGAAGAGAAATTACTAGACCAATACTTCCATTTTCATATTCCCCGCGTGTAAAAATAAATTGAACACGTGCTTCGTTATGCGCATTTCATCTGGACCGTACATATCATTAATCCAACCGACAATCGAATCGCAAATTCATTTATCGTTTTTGAAATCCATCACTGTCCGTTTCGCATGTTCATGAATATTTTATGTTATTTTCGTCAGACTGACGCATGATCTCAAATAAATGAAATCTACAGGTACACGTGAGCGAAAATTTCGTGATTCTGCACGTCGGGTCGTTATAGCAATCGCTAGCGAACACAAGCATGACCGCTGCAGCTTTCATCTATCGAAAAGCTGACTTTGAAAAATTTGAAAATTCGCGATTCTTAGATGCGAACTATAGTTGAGTAGTAGACGAATCGGTCCCAAAAGACCACGCATTGTGATTCCGAGAACGTATTCCTTGACATTGAGAGTGTTTCAAAGTTACAGGGATCTCGTTTTATAAACGACTAAATAAATTACATCTGCGTCTAGTCGCTTAGGATCCACGAGAACGGTGGACCCGCGAACTATAGTTGGATAGTAGACGAATCGGTCCCAAAAGACCACGCATTGCGATTCCAACAACGTATTCCTTGACATTGAGAGTGTTTCAAAGTTACAGGGATCTCGTTTTATAAACGACTAAATAAATTACATCTGCGTCTAGTCGCTTAGGATCCACGAGAACGGTGGACCCGCGAACGATAGTTAGATAGTAGACGAATCGGTCCCAAAAGACCACGCATTGCGATTCCAACAACGTATTCCTTGGCATTGAGAGTGTTTCAAGGTTACAGGGAACCTCGTTTTATAAACGACTAAATAAATTACATCTGCGTCTAGTCGCTTAGGATCCACGAGAACGGTGGGCCCGCGAACTATAGTAGAGTAGTAGACGAATCGGTCCCAAAAGACCACGCATTGCGATTACAACAACGTATTCCTTGGCATTGAGAATGTTTCAAGGTTACAGGGAACCTCGTTTTATAAACGACTAAATAAATTACATCTGCGTCTAGTCGTCTAGGATCCATGAGCACCGTGGGCCCGTGGAAAGGGTGCAAGTGCTTGAATCAAGATCGCACCGTCATTTAATTTGCGAATAATTACGACTAACGCAATTAGAAAGATCGAAATGCGATAATCGATAAATGATTCTCGTCCGTTCCGAAACATGCGACAAGTTGAATTTATCATTCAATTTATTCAAGTATTTCTTTTTTTAATTTGTTTACGTAAAGTCGCATCCACCTCTATGAGTTATTATCAAGTTAATTGTTTAGACTAGATCGATTTGAATTTCATAAGGAATTTTATGACTGCATTTTTGGTAGTGACTTTCTTCGAGGTCGTTGCAGATTTTGCTTTGTCTCCTTTTATGTCAGTATTTCAGAAAGTTGATTAGAAAATGCTTAACAGTGAGTCTCGAGTTGCAGATGTCCCATTTCTTGGTTTCTGCCTGTTTAATTAGATGAGCATGAGTGTAATGGATATAACTGATGCTTAGTTTCGTTAGTATTACTTGGTTCTTCCTGTTGCATTTGCAGGACTCTTTTCAATTGTCTATATACTATCTCGGACCAGGTGTATTGCTGTTGCAGGACTAGTATTCTTTCACGCTATTTTTGTTTTGTTTCTAATAATTGCTTTGAGATTATATAATAGTTTGTAGCTTGTATTTTGCAAAATAGTATATTGTACAAATACTATGTATCATTTATAGTACTCTACAGTTACTGCAGTAGTTTGTAGCTTGTATTTTGCAAAATAGTATATTGTACAAATACTATGTATCATTTATAGTACTATACAGTTACTGCAGATATATATTAACCCTTTGCACTCGACGACTTTTTGACTAGAGAAGAGTAGAAATTCAAAGATTCTCTAGTAAAAAATTGACGATACTTTTTTGAACAGTAAATAAAGAATTATGTAATAGGAGAATTGTAGAATTACTTGATTTCGATACCTCGCACACTGTTACATTATATTAACCCTTTGCACTCGAGAGGTGACTCTCAGTCACCATTTAATCAGATTCTAAAGATCGACGTTAATTAATATATCAAATTTAAAATTACCTATCGATGCGTGGAATGTCGAAGAAAAATAATTCTACGTCTTAATTTGCATATGATTTCTCATTTACCATTTTTAAAATATCGTCCACTCTATGACAGAAAGTCCCCGAATTGCTATTTTCCTGTAACGAAAAAATCATCGAGTGCAAAGGGTTAAATTTGATATATTAATTAATATCGATCTTCCAAATTTTATAAAATGGTGACTGAAGCTCACCTCTCCAGTGCAAAGGGTTAAATATACGTTATATATCAGTAGTTAATTTTCGTTAATCAGTCTACTTCTTTGCGATTTGGGGTTAAAGATATTCTCAAAAAGGGTGATAATTTTGTACAGACTATAACAAACACTACATTGCCTTTAATCTTGTCAAGTAATGTCGTAGATATGACGTGAGTCATTACTACGGTGTTATTTTGTTTGTGATAAATATTTACGATAATATCCACGGCACTTCTTACGATTCGTAAATATAAAGTATTATATTTAGCACAGTGTGGTGCTTATTTTTTCACAGTGTATTTATGAACACATTTCTATTAATATTACCAGTGCACTGCTTTGGTATTCGTTTCATTTCAGTTTTTCTTACCTCGTGCCACCCTTGTTCGCGCTTAAACACGTGTACACGCGTGTATAAAATGGAAAACTGAAAGTTCGTAAAAAGCAGCAAAGAGATGAAACCGCGCACCATCGCGCAAAATATGTATTTCCAGCACCTTCGACGAAATTACGGAGTTTGTTCTACTAAATTATAAGGGCGGAAAAATTATTCCGCGACCGTATGTTAGCAAACATTGTTCCTTCGAGTTTGTGTCTCATATGTGAAGTTGAATCACACTGGTCTCGTATAAATTGGAAAAAAAGAAGAATAAAGTAGCATTCGGGAAACGTCGTAGAATTTCTGATATACGCGTATATTTTTATGCGAATCCACGAAAATAACAAATTTTAATCACGTGTCTATTCAAAAGAAAAGATGATACGTGTGTATTTCTTCCGATTAGTACTAATATGAAATATATTTTTACGTAATTATATTTCCATTACTTAATTGCCAGGAGAAAATATTTCACTTCAAACGCTTCTATGTTATTATTAATATTACTGTTATTAACCTTACCGAACCGTAGCATAATATTATTTGTTATTAATGTATCCTCAAGATCGTCATAATTACGCGATATAACACTGCAGACAGTACTAATATAATAATATTAACATTACCGTAATCTTATCATTTATTTGTTCAAGAACCCTACCTCGAGACCTCGAAAGATTTAGCAAGACAGGAAATCGAGTGAAGCCTTATTCCAGTAGCATATTTTACAACTAGTTTTACTTTACTATATATTAATTTAAAATAATATACAACGTTACTTTTTGCTATGTATTGATTTAAAATAATATATAACAAGTAAAAGAATGTTTAAAAAGGTATATTACATCTCGTGTCTTATATCTGTGTAAACGTCGACATTAAGTCGACGATGCGAGTCACTCGAAATACATAAGCAATAGCTTAGAACACTTCTCTCCCCACCAAGGTATCAAACGGAAAACTTTTCTTAAGAAAATATCCTCAAGAAAAAAGTGATAAATTTTTGCTCCGATACAACGCATTCCAGAGCTACGCTTAAATAACGTCATTCAGTGAATATTAAAAACACTCTCGTGAAAAGTCGTTACGTAATCGGCGAATGCAAAGGGAAGTTTTATCGGTTTCTTTCGCAGTAAATTCGCTGCTCCCCTTTTCAGTGTCACGAGCGTTTTCCCGTGGAATTTACATCGTTGAACGTTACCAGCGCCGAGAGCGCCGCACCGTGGCGAATTTGAAATTTAATCGACTTCCAAAATGCGCGCGCTCGCGTTCCCAGTTGTTCATGAATTTTTCATTAAACAAAAGAACGGAAAAACTGGAAGAGGGAAAGAATGCAATTTTTTCCTCGCGAGAAGAAGAGGAAAAGAAAGGAAAAATAGCATTCTAACCGGAAGAACCGAATGCGTGTTTCTCGTGTCACTTTGCTGCTTTCTAAGGAAGCCCGACGAGCTTGCACGACGCCGCGGTCGAGTTCGCGCTAAATCTATTTACCGTCTCAAACGAACCCCATGGAACGACGTATCTAAGACCCTCGTCGTGAAAGTGGGAAATGTTGTAAACGACTACGGAAGGTTACCATGGCCTGTGGAACAATCGTTGTCTACGAACCTCTATGCAAATTTCAGATTCCACCATTATGAGATATTTTTAATTAAAATATTACGAGAAACAAATTGGACACGCGAAGATGCAAGTATAAATCTGATTTAATATCGTCTAGAAATCATTTAAAAAATATCAATTCGTTATTCAAATGACGATTCTTCGTTGACATATCGAAAATCTGAAAAATATTTTGGTTATGTTATTATCGTCGATTATTTCGATTATTTCGTCGCAATGCGTTTGTAATTATTCAATTTCCGTAAAATCCTCGAACTTTTGTAAGTTCGTAGAAAATTTAAACAAAGAGAAATTGCGCGGAGAAATTGGCAGGGAAATTGGTGACGCGTCACGTGTTTCGAATAATATACCGTTTACGTTGCGTTCCCGCCAAAGTTCACAACTACTTTTCTGCCTCGTACCGTGTGGCATTTGCAATGTAACCCGCGAAATAGAAATACCGATATAACATGACTAGGGTTGACAAACATGTCTCGAGTAACATTTTAAACACCAACGCGATCGCAAAAGTAATCAGCATTGACATTTGCACCGTTACGACCACTCTAGCGGCATCTGATATTCTCAGTCCAAACATGATCATGAAAATCGATAAAATATACACCTGTCCGTTATGCGTTACACAAATAAATACGCGTGAATAGGTGTAACACGTATAAAACGATTCACATGTTGCTCCCGATTGCATTGAACCGAAACGTCACGCACTTCTCGGCCGCCTCTTCGATGCATGTGGAACTCTTGACATCTCAAATGTCACAAAATGTCGATCATCGAACTCGAAGCGTGGTTCCGCGTTATGCATCGAAATTCGTTCATCGATCAAAATCACCGAGTGAAAACTGTTGACGGCACGGATAAATTTATCTTTCGATCACGAAAGAGATGATACAGCTGGTGGTGGAAAAATGTAATATTCCGATAGGTTCATAGCAGATATATGCTTGGAATACATCGTGCACCTGTTTTACCGCAACATAGTTTACATACTTGTACTTACTCGAACGCGTGAATAAAAGCCAAGGTGGCAGCCGGTAAAATCAAATCATCGCTGCCTACACGCCAACGCCTGCCAAACACGACGAGACTCGGCATCTTTTGTGCTCAGTTTCGACGCGCGCAAGAGCAATTGTTCTCCTATGCGAATAAAAACATGCACGTACGGCGACATAACCTATACCGGCGCGAGTAACGCGATTAACGCTTCGACCGATCGAATACTGCTAGTGTACTAACGTAAAACGAACAACCGGACCGCCGGACTTTGTGACCACTCCGCTGTCACGGATGTACTGAATCACTGAAACGCGGAACGAGACTGTTCTCGGTCGGTTCATCATTCTGCGGCGAAAGGAAAGAGGGAGATAGTCCTAAAAGCTACTTTCTGTACTGTTGTAATTGTTTATAATTATTTATATTCGAATATCAAATAAAATTGAAAACCGAAATATTTTTATTTATCTTCGATGCTCAAACAACTATAATAAAATAATATTCGAAAATTAATTATAATTTTTTTTTTTTGTTAATAATTTGTATCGTTACGTTAACGTAGACATCTTTCATATATTTTCTATCTTCGTACACCAAGATTCGTAGTATATTTTAATCTTCTCGATGTCTCTCATTAAAGCGAGAGTAAATTGAATAAGCTGAATGAATTACATTTCTCATCAACGGATTTGAAAAAATAGGAAAGAAATACGTTCAATGAGGAAGATTCTTGGAGGATGCTCCCAGTCGAGAGATAGCCTTTGATCTGATCGTATTAAAGAGTACGTTCGAGATGTTCGAATCACAGTTTTGATTGGATCGACTTAGCTGGGGATAAACAAATAATCCATTTTCCCAATAACACTGGTGTTATACACGTACCGATGAATCATGCACTCACGATTATTCCTTTATCTTCCAATAGCGTTACAAATTTTATGCAACTAAGATCGAGTAATCGAATTTGTCTTTTTACAACCAAATGGAGTTGCCATAATCGGAGACTTGCACGCGTAAAAATGTTTATTCCAGTGTCGAAAATAATCTGTCATAACAAAGAGACGGAAAAATAGAGTGCTCGAAAATTTACAACCGGTATAATAAATTTACCGAAAGAGAATTCATACGACTAACACGCACCGCTGGAAATCCCTAGAAATTTTTCCGAGCGTTGAAACTAGAAATCGTTCGACTTCTATGTCACTCTGTATTTAATATACATACGGAGAGTAAAGAACATCGTTTCAATAGCTGGATATTCGACTGCGTAGCTTAAATATTCGATAAAAGCAAGAATAAATAATAAAACAAGTCACCACTCCGTGTTCCACGAAGGATCAATGTCTAGGGATAAAATACGCGCTGTTAACTGACCGAGATAAAGTTTCGACGATGCACAGAGTAGACCGGTGGGACAATACGCGAGATAACAGAGAAAATTGATTGTATATTCGTTCAAAGGACCGTGCAACCGTCAACAACGGCTAGACGTTGTTTTAATTGAAATTTTATCGACTACGTTGTGTCTCTGAATGAAAGAAAGGAAGCACAGAGGCAGAGTCCACGTTCCAGCCATGGATCTACCGGCGAGTTTATAGGACTGACTAAAACGAAATGGACGATCGCCAATTCCTCTGCTACCGTTGCTAATCTCTGTATCGGGTCATTTGCCACGTTTGTTAACGATTTTCCCAAGCTAAGACGTACGATGCCGTCGTGCCACGACGCGAAAGCTACCCTTTGATCATCGCTAATAATAAGCCCGGGTATATCGATGCTAAATAATTTCCACCAAACACACAACAGATCGTGATGTTCCCCTGAAAACGTGGCAGATTTCTGCGCGTGTGATTTTTTTACCGGAGGGTGAATCGAATTTTTACTCGAATCCGAAATTAACGACTGCGATCAGGAGGTACTGCGGTATTATTTAAATGAGCGTATACATTGACCCATTTGCTCGAACACTGTTTTCCGCAAAATTTTTGCACGAGAAAACATTGAGAACGAACTTCTCGCCGGAGAAATGTCGGAGAAACGAAGAAAAGAACCGCGAATACGCTTAGAAACGTTGACAAAGGAATGTTAATAATTATCAAGGTGAATTTCAGATTTGGAATATTAACCCTTTGCACTCGAGAGGTGAGTCCAACTCACCGTTTAATCAAATTCCGAAGATCCATGTTAATTAACATATCAAATCTAAAATAACCTAAGATTGCGTGGAATGTCGAAATAAAATAATTTTAAGTCTTAATTTATACCCGATTCCTTATTTACCGTTTCAAAAATATCCTCGATGTTACGGCGGAAAGTCTTTGAACTGCTATTTCTCTGTAACGAAAATAATCACCGAGTGCAAAGGGTTAAAAAGTACGTCTGCGATGGAATTTGGTCGGTTTACTTGGTTGTAAGTAGGCTCGATATTTTGTCTCTAAACTTTGCAGCTGGTTTTTGTTGTAACGTTTCTAATCTTGGAACGGTGACCAGGAATTAATGCGACAAACAAGGTATTCGCGGTTCAGGGATCGTTTAAGGATCAAAATGAATCGTTATACAGACCGTGTATAGTTGCAACTCGACTAGTAGAAAAATTTCTCGTAATTAAACGAACCGCGGCTTTGTTGCTGCGTTTAATTGCTAATTAAGTTAAACGAAACGAGTAGCAGCGCACAATTGCGAAGCGTGTATGAATAGCAACAAACGAGTTTCCTTAGTTTTCCATTGTCTCCTAATTTTCACGTATCACGCATGAGACATCGTAAATCGGACTAAAACCTGGAAGTTGGCCTACAACGGCTGAGGAACTCGAGGGCAGAATTGAAATTCCTCTCTGTCTCTCTGTCTCCTCTCTCGTCTCCTCTCGCAGGCCCTAGGACTAATCGCGTTTAACTGCATAGTAAATAATTAATAGTGCAATTTTGCACGCGTGTACCAAGATTGCGCTGTTCCACTGCATCCAACCGGTTATACACGAGAAATACGAATCAATTATCGAATTACGATGGCAATTAAACGGCGGAAATCACGTGTTCTGAGAATTTCTCTATCAAACTAATCGAAACACGTACAGGCGGATGCTATATAGCTCGACTAAAATGTAGGTCACGCGAAATCATCCTCGGACATATCCTATTTTAAGGAGTCCCTATAAATACTAGGATATCTTTCGCGCTGAAAGGATGTCCTATCGTCGTTGAAAATTCTTGCGACTGCTGAAAATAACGCCGGTTATAGCGGGACAAAGTGATTGATCGGGGTCCGTTATTAATATCGGAATGTTCACTCACCATATCAGATGCAGGATGAACAGGAAAGCTCCGGGCACGACGAGGTCGTCACTGCCGACGCTCCATCGGCGTCGGAATACCACGATACCAGGCATCTCTTCTTCGCGATCGTTTCGTCGTTTCTATCTTCCATCCATCGCTCCACGATCTCGCACGCGATCAACGAGGACCCCAATCACCATTCGAGGCTTTGGTCCTCGAATCACCGGACCACGCGAACTTGGACCTTGCTCCGGGATCTCTTTGAGACTCGACACGAACGCCGGTTACCTCCTCGAGGTCGTCGTCGCGTTCCACGACGCGCATTTCCGTGACTCTGTTCTGGCAGACCGCGGGTCCTCTCCATCCTTCTCGCGAGCAGACTTTATCGGAAACCTCTCGATCGCTCTTCTCTTCGAACCAACGAGCCCTTGTTCGCTACACCGCGATGGCGCATCGTGTTCTCTCGACGATATAGAAACTGATTCACGTCGCGGACACACTGCATCGGCTCGGGAATTATATTTCCCGGCGTCGCGACGGAAAATCGTCTTGAAGAAGATCTGGTCTTCGATCGACAGAACGAGTGTGGTTATTAAACCGATAATGAACGCGTTCGTGCACCAACAACATCCACGGTGATATTTTCCAACGGAGGTAAATGTCAATAGCGAAACATGCACTGATCTTCTTGATGTTTTTCGGGCAATTACGCGAGATGCTTCGTTACTTGGAGTTCTGCTGCGCTGGTCAGGCAAACGAGTAAATTTAATCGAATTTCCTTTTCTTCCTTGTTTTTTCTTTTAACTGTCGCTATCGCTATTGCCGCTGTAGATAATGGAGGTTCGTTTGAAAGATATTGTTTCGTGAATGCATTTCGTCGTGTAACAATGGAGGACAAAAAGAGAACACAGTTCCGTGGGCTGGAAGGAAACGAGATAATAAAGACTCCTACATATTATATCATCCTTGACATTAGAACGGATTTTTCCACGGAAATTTATGCATCGTTTATAAAATCGAATCCTCGAATCGCGCGAACAGAGGAAATTCGAGTTATTCCCATCGCGTACATAAGTCACGGGCAAAAAGTGATTCGCGCTTTGTAAGATAGCTGAAACCCCTAAGGATGCCCCGATGAGACGATGGAACTTTTAAGCAGTGAAATTATCCTTTCCATCCCGCAGCCCGGCAGCTTGAGAATTTGATTTAACTAAGGGACGAAATCTTTTCACCGCATTCGTGCTCGTTTAGTTAGCACGAACGAAATCTACTAAAGGTACCATAAGACCTCGGAGAAAGACCTCATTGTTCGTCCAGAATAGAATTCCAAAAAGAATGATGCAACGCTTCGCTTGTACCGATCGTTGCTATTTCGAAAGTAAATTTTCGCAGGGGAGAACGTGGGGCTGTGCTTAATTATTCTTTCGATGGTATTTTAATCGAAATCTAACGCGCTGAGAAAATTCGAAAAATTCGTAAATCAGTCGTGCAAACTCGTTCTCTGGAATTATTCCTAATCTCTAAATGATATCTTCATCTGCACGCGAGATCGATGCTAATCGAGTTATCAACGGCTCTCGAAATAGCTGTACATACTACTTCCACTTTGAACCCTGCAACTCTGAATACTCTCCCGACTTGATTACTTTTCTTGAAATACAGACGAAAATTTACTTCGCTTCCAAATAAAAATTCTCTCTACTTTCCTCTTACCATTCGGGCTTACAGCGATGTTCATTCGCGTTACTTTCCGATCCTCGAGAAAACCAGCAAACCGATTCACACGTATCACGATAGTTTACCTCGATCACAATTTTTGTATCACAATCCAGACTACCACGAGACCTCTTATCGTTATACGTTCCGCCGAGCAGTGTCCTTTTTTTTCGTTTCACTGAGAACATCAAAATTCGAGGGTAAATCATACAGATCGCTCGTCTGATACCGTTTGCAGGGATGAAAAGCACGAAGAAGCAGACTTTACCCCCGGCAAGGCCAATCGGCCGGCGTTACCGTCTACGATGCCGCAACGCGTGTCTCTGCATGACTGTCGTTAGTTCTTCCCATGGATGATCCTTCAAGTAACACAACAACCCGAACAGACGCATTTTATTCGCGATGATTATTATACGCTGAGCCCGGAACTGCACCACGTGCCGAAAATGCATCACATCGTGGATGCAATGGTATCGCGGCTAGAGCACATACTTCCGCGACCATCGAGGTGAGCCACCTCGAACGCGACTGAGCACCGAATTTAAGTCATCGTGCACCTTCCACGTTTCTGAGGGTGCTCAATTTATGTTAACGAACGCGCGTGCGTCGCGACGCCTCCTGTGCGACAAACGCTGCGTCGCGTCCACTGCTCGCTCCACCTCACTTGCACGACAGTCGTCGACAGTGTAACCCGTCATTTTGTACCTTCCATTTTCTATGTCCTTTGAAATAACGAGAATAATTTTTGTCGTTTAATTCGTGAACTTTGTTGCTTTCGATTAATCGATATCTTTGCTTCTATATTTTTATTCTTTCGTGGCAAGTATAAACTGAGTTATAGCTGCTCTAGTTGCAGATGGATTTGTTTATGCATACATTTATTTTTCTCCGTAGTTCCTGTTAATTAGGTCCGATGAATTTAATAGCGTGAAATTCGAAATGTGATTCAATCCCTTTCTATAGCGATGTTCTATGAAAATACAACATATATATAATTTATTATATGATCGGTATGTAACTTGACCGATTATAATAAAACATAAGACGTACCGACCGTAAACGCAGGTCTATTTTGCGGCAACTGATGATTATCGTTTGTAGCTCAATGGAATGATATATCTGGTTGAGCTATTTATCAAATAATTAATCTACTTCGGCTATCTTTTTTATGTAAGAGATATAAATCCAGTTATATCAGAAGGTCGTTAATTCTTCTTGGGGAAAACCAAAGATTTGGGAATTTTCGATACAATATTTGATATCGAGAATATATTTATTCTAAAAATATACAAAATTTACAATGAAAATGGTGTAATATCTGTATTTAACCTTTTGCATATTCTGCTGGAAATATCGGCGAAATTAATAAAAAGTTAGGAAACCTATACTTAGTACAATTATATAAACAAATAAAAATGCAACTTGTAACCCAAGAATTATTTTCTTCTAACTTTAAAATGTAAAAGTATTACTAAATAAATTCAGGCATATATGTACATACATAATTTTGTCGCATAATAGGGTAATTATATTACATTATATTGTACAATATAAGCCTAAAATAATAGTTTTCTTATTGCTTTATATTTTGTACAAAGCTAAATTACTGCAAATGGAATATTTAATTATTTAACGATCATTAGTTCCTTGCTTGATCATAATTCTGTATGTACCAGTCAACGGTATCTTTAACAGCTTGATTAAATGGCGTGAATTGAAAGTCTGGTAAATATTTTCGTAGTTTTGCATTACTTGCCGTTTTCTTATATTGTCCATCAGCTGCAGATAGATCATATATCAACTTCCCTTTAAAATTAAAAGCTTGTGCTATTGCCTCAGCTACTTGAGAAATTGTAACTTCTTGAGATTCATCGACTAATTTAAGAATAAATAATTTAATCATAATTTGAAATAATATATATTAATATCTTATTGTGTACTCTTGATTACCTGATAATATAATTGGTTCCACAGAATTATATTCTCTCAATACCCATATTATTAACTTGGCTAAATCTAAACTATAAATAAATTGTCTTAGTGGCTTTCCAGAACCTAATATGGTAAATACTTTATCTTCTGTATTTCCTAAAACATGTACCAACATATATCAATAATATTATTTAAAATAATTAATTTATAAAAGTTTTATTAAAAATTTTACATACCATCCTTTATTAAATCATAGAGTCTGCGCATTAAACCTGGTATAACATGACTGGCACTGGGATTAAAATTATCATTAGGACCAAACACATTACATGGAATAATGCTAGTATAAACTCTACCATATTGGTCATAATAACCTCTATTTTGGATATCTATAAGACGTTTGGCATAACTATAACCATAATTAGATGGGTGAGGTGGGCCATTATGAATCTAAAAGAATAGAGATTAAAGAAAGGAATGTCAAAATTAAGTGAAGTTTTTGAGTTATTAATATAAAAAATAATTACCATGAATTCATTAATAGGATATGTTGTTTTGTCTGGAAATATACAAGTTGACAAACATGATATGACTTTAACAACACCATTTTCATGGGCAGTTTGTAATACATTATCATTCATATGAATATTCCTGCGCTAAAAATTTATGACACACATTTTAATCAATTTAATAACAATAAAATAATAGTTATTAAAGATTATATATATTTACCAAAAAGTCCAAATTGTGTGTCATATTGTGGAATAAACCACCAACCATAGCAGCTAAGTGAATAACATGCGTGGGCTTATGTGTTTCAAACAATTTCTCTGTACTTTGTTTGTTACTGAAAATAGAACATTTTACTTTTAGCCTATCTGAATTACAAATGACTAAATTTACTAATATAAATAATCAAGTTACCATAGATCTGCATCTTTAGATCCCACAAATATCCATTTCTCATTTTCATTTTTATTCGTTTCAATAATATTTTGGATAGCTCTACCAACTAGTCCTGTTCCACCAGTTACAAGTATAATTTTTGCTCCTTCAGACATGTTTCATGAAATCTATGTAAAAATTTAAATTTTAAAACTTAACTTTTCTTTATTGTTTGATTATTTTATCAAATTTGATAAAATTTAAAATTATTTCAATTAAAAACAATACAATATAAAACTGTACAATGATACCACGTAACAATATGGTTATAAATGAATAAAAATTTGGTAACTTATGATGCTGTTCAGGTCATTACATACATCGCACATACACAGCACTTTGACAACATGACAAGTAATAATAGTTATATAACTAACATACAAAAGAAATAAATAAAAATAAACAATTTATTAATATCAAGAAACATATGCTACTTACAATAATTATATTAAAAATTTTTTAAAATCGAGGTGCAAATATTACTTCATAATAAAAACATTCATCGCCATCTATCAGCGAAAATAGAAAACTAGTATCCATACACGCAAAATTAAATAGCTGACCGCGAATTACTCAAAGAGGATTGATTTAATTTTTTATTGTTACATTTTAATAACACAGGGATATTGTTGCATTAAACTATGTTTCGATTTTGGCAGTGTAATTTATTTCATACTTCATAATTATTTTAATACAAAATATTTACAACTGTCTGAAAGTCGGTGATTACTAATCAAGGCTGATGGCAGTGTTTGTACCTGATACTTTTAATAATCTATCAGAACTCTTTGACAAACGTATTCTTTCTTCTGGCTTTAAAATTTCGGCTATTATCTTCTCATCGCTTCGTCGTTCTGGTTTGCGCAAAAGATCTTGCGGTTTATTGCAATGTTGCGTCACACAGGAATCACCTCCCGCCTCCTCGGCGACGGCATCCAATTGTGCTACTTGAATCTCAGAAAAAGTAAGTCTTCCATTGATCTTACTTTCTGAAGGCACGCGAGAATCGGGTTCATGTGCCGTAGAAATGGGAAATCGGGATTTCTCATCATTACTATCGTTTAATTTTAGAATATTAGCTGCTTCTACATAAAGCTGCAATAAAATATTAAAATTAGGCATTTTTTTATTTTTTCATACATAGCAATTAAAAATGTTTTGTAACAACTTACTGCTTCAAATGTAGAATCTAGAAATAATTCTTGTAAAAATCGTCGTGCTGGCATTCTATATGTATTACTACCTAAACGAGCAGCTACATCCGAAAATAAACAAATATCCTAGGACATAAAACAGAAACAGTTATATATAAATGATTATTTCTTACTTTTAAAACAATATTTAAATATATACCTGAAACCTCTCTGAGTGTAATTGCCTTAATCTAAGTAAAATTTGTCGACTATTACGATACCATACAGGATTTGCCAATCGCTGTGTATGCCTAAGTATTTTCCTATTCAGAAAATGCGGATATTAAAAATAATGTAAGTATAATTTACTAAAGAAATACACATTATCGCCTTATATAATGAACCGTTTTATGTAACTGTATAATTGATTAATATTACCTCTGTAACTTTAAGTCTTTTTCTGGAAGCGAATCTTTGCTGCTACTTTTACCGTGATAACATACTAAACATATGCGATAATGTTCTGCATCTACATCACATTCTGAACAAGATTCCTCATCTACTTCGGTTGTTTCTACATCGGACTTAGGTGCATCATCCAGTGTTATGGTCGGTATTGACGATTGTGGTGCTTCCGGAAAAATAGTTGTAAGTTTCTTTGGAAGGGCAATACCCATGTAAAATAAATTATCATGATTATCTTCAGGGGGTGGGGGTGTCGGAGTGAGTACTTGTTCCGCAATCCAGTTGCGAGATGAATCGAATTCAGATAAGCTTTGCAACGAAAGTCGACCGTCTAAACTATACATCTGGAATAAAATAAATTTGTTTAATCGAGTATCCCATGAAATGGAAGATCAAGTTTTAAATACGCTTGCCTCTAAGCTACTTTGAGAGTAACTCGGTCTCCGATGACGTTGTAAACTACGAAGTCTTGCATACCCCTCAGCATCTTGTTGGCTTAATCTTTGAATACTGGAAACAGGACTTGGTGTTTCCCCTCTTTCTCTATGAAGACGTACAATAATAGAGAATATTTTTACTTAATATAAAAATTATTTAAAACATCATTCTTACGGCAAAGCATAACGTCTAGCTTCGAGATCTGTAGCTGCACTTTCAGATCGATTTCTAGTTCTTCGAGCTACTGGTTCAGGCAACTCTGGTTTGCCATCGCTGAGACTCCGATGATGTCGTTGTATAGGAATTGGACTCGGCGCTGGATATCTGTTCGTAGGAGGAACAACTGGCCAGTGATCTCCACGTCTGTGTCTAACACATGGCCAATCAAAATTTGACAGTGCATCTGCACCTGCACGAGTGGTAGCAATGAGGCTAAGAGCGTACATAGCTGTTGCTCGTACTGCGTAATATGAACACGTTTCTGCTATAGAAGTTAACAGCTCTATAATTCCTGCATGATTCAACTGTTCTACCCCTGCTGCTGAGGTCCCCATATGACCAAGCACCCATAACGCAGACTTTACTTTTAAAATTCTCTTATTTAAATTCGCAACTTGATCGTCTCGAGATTCAGGCTCCAATCTCCAACTTCTTTCAGGAGTAGTTCGTCTGGAATCGTCCAGACTTGTTTTTCGCCGAACATCAATTAGAGAGTCAACTTTTTGCGGGCATATATCCACACCTTCCACAGTTTCAGAATCCATTATTGTCTCTAATCTATTTGATTCTACTGTCTCATCTGTACCAGATTCTTCGGACATAGCACAAGCATCATCGATCACAGAACGATTAGTTTTAGTACATCTTGAGTTTGATTCTGAATCTCTATTACCAAATTCCAGTCTAAATCGTTGAAGAATTCGAGTAAAACGTTGTATTACATTTCGACGTAATAACAACTGCAAACCTAGATCATGTTGCACCAATTGGCCTACTAAATGTGGTAGAATAAAAATATTATGTGGTGTCATGGGAACGTTACTTGTTCTTCTATGATAACTTCCTGTTTCGTTTCTCTGACGACGAGTTAAAGAATCATGTATTTCTCCTTCTATTAAACCAACATATCTTTCTGCAAAACCTCCCGGACTGATCCATTTCTCCAATTCTTCAGCGGGAGACGAAAGCGTCGTAAAACCCTGATGGAGAGAATATAGACGAATTTTCAGTAAGTAACCTTTATCACCTAATTCTTCTAACCATTTATCCCAATCCCGAGATTGTCCTCCTTGTTGCAATAAAGCTTCTAAATATTCTGGTTCTTCACAAGCTTCATGTAATGTTTCTAATGCAGTAAGTGCTACTGTTTTATTGAAATCTGACAGCCGTTCTGACAATAATGTTATTGCCCAACGATAGGCATCAGCCATTCTGGCTCTGAGTATCAATCGGAGGAACTGTGTAGCATATAGACGTGTACTGTCTAATGTTGCTTCTGTAATAATCTTAGTCAATACCTTCCTATTAGGTCCATCCCTAGAATAGTCTAAACTTGATATTATAAGTTTAACATAACAGTCGTGATTAGTAGCTAAAACCAAGTCTTGTAGCTTTCCTAGTAATTGGAATTCTTTTAAAATCCGAGTTCCTTTTGCTGAATGGCTCAACTGGCCAATAAATAGGAAATACTTTTGACAACAAGTAGTTGACATATGACGAGGTGAAAATAAACATTCATGAGCAGATTGAGCTGTTCGGATACTAGAGATTTGCTCATCAACATCTCCAATTAATTCAAATAATAATTTTGTACTCTCAGGTTCAGGAATCTCCAACAAACAATTCAACAAGTCACAACCAGCTAATGTTGCTTCTCGTGCTAAATTAGCATTTGTTGCTAACTCCACCCTACTGTAGCCATTGGAACATGGTTTAAAATAACGTACGAGTCTTTTCATAAATAATCTGTGATCAGAATCATGGAGTATTCGTGCAATATCATCTCGTGAACGCAATATAGACCGTACCACCGGCCAATTCCAGGCAAGAGCATCTTTAGAGCTGAGTACTTGAGCATCTTTCAAAAGAGGCGTAGTCGGTGATTCTCGACGTAACCAGTGTCTACTGGATGTTCGTTGACGCCTTGGTAACGTTGGCCTTAGCCAAGTACCAGCTTGTAAAATTTTATCGAGAAATAGACTTGCAGGTGCCGGCCTTCGTCGCATCATAAGATGCATTCGCTCCAAAATTGCAACAGCTGCTAAAGCTTGATGCTTTCCAGCACTTGCATGTTCTAATAAATTTGGTAAGGGAGGAGTAAGATCGCACACTTCAGAAGGCAAAAGAGAATGTGCAAGATGTAGTAATGCACCTAGCAGAACAGCAGCACGTACAGAAATAAAAGTATCAGTGGAAACAATAGTCTCTGCTAGAGCACGATGTAGACCACACTCCAATAAAGCATATACCAATAATGCTAAATGTATTTCTGTGATATTTGGACAGCGTGATGATAAGGATGGTAAAATATACTTTCCTTCAGCTGCAACAAAGCCTTCTGACAATTTCCAAGAATTACGAGCTTTACTGGGATCTATTGCTGCCAAAGCAACATCAGGTTCATCTGTCCAAGTAGGCAAAGGTAAATCCAACAATTCATAAAGTAATTCTAAAACAGCACCTCTTACTTCAAGTTGTTCAACATATAATACATCTGCTATAGCTTTTAATCCTGAATTATCATCAGGTCGACAAAAATGTAAAACTCCAGAATAAGATCTTAATATACTTAATAATGCTAATTTACTTGCTGCAAATCTTTCTCTTTCCTCTTTTGTTCTATCTATATTTGCAAAATGAAGCTCACAATAGGGAGCTGCAAAACACAAAAGAGAAACACTACTTCTAGTATCAGGAGTATTTAATAATTTTAGTAAAACTCCTATAACAGATTCAATTATAGCAGGGCTTTGTCCAGTCATGGCAGCTCTTGCAAGGGCACTAATTCCTCCACAACTGATTAATAAGTTCGAATTTAAAACACCCAATTCACAAAGAGTTGCTAGAAATGCTCGAAATGCTCCATCTTTTTCTTCAACTCCTCCATTTGTTAAACTTATTAAAGATCTTGCTAAAATAGGACTAAAATGTTTTGGTGCTAATACTAAAATCCTTCTAACAAGTCTAAGAGCTTGCATTCTCTCCATTTCATTCCGTAAATTAATATCCATACTTCGAGCCACAAAATATGGATATTGTAATTTATTAATTGCAATAACATCCTGTTCCTTTTTGAGCATGTATCGTATAGCTCGCAATGCAGCTGCACGAACTTGTGTTGCCTCATGCACAAGTCCCACTCGCAAACTATGAAATGAATGCACATTATAACCAATATATATTGTATTATATAATAATATAATGTATTTGTTCATTGCTTGTAATCAATAATTCTTAATTTCTTACCAGCAAAATACATCACTGATGGAATATCCATAGTCTGGAGAATCATTTTCACTAATTAATTTAACAATGGCATTAAGATAAGCTAATTTTTTTATACTTGGAACATTTTCACGTTGACAAAGATTGGTCAAAACTTCTTTCACATTTTCTTTCAATCCTATAAATTAAATTAAATTTTTAATCAGAAATACAAATAATATTTCAATATTATCTACAATAGAAATATAATTAAAAATTCATATATTGTGATTATATTTAAAAACTTATAAATATTGATATTAAATATAATTCTATATTTTTCATTAAAGATCTTTTACTTTACTTTGAAAGTTGCTTTTAGTACTTCACAGAAGAGACACCTGTCACTTTGCAAGATGCAAATTAAAGATAAACATGCATATATAATCGTAGACCGATGCGAGGTAGTCATGTTATTAAAGCACTACGGGTACAAAGTTGCAGGTTACAGGTTAGGTTACTAACCTC
Source organism: Eufriesea mexicana (assembly GCF_001483705.2). Lineage (NCBI taxonomy): Eukaryota > Metazoa > Arthropoda > Insecta > Hymenoptera > Apidae > Eufriesea > Eufriesea mexicana. The sequence goes on along the minus strand of NW_016908212.1, from coordinate 1,400,695 downwards.
TTGACAGATCGAGTTGCACGCAGTTGTCTTCACTCTCTTGACGGCCTATAAAAAGAGTACATAAATAGGAAACAAGATAGTTTTAAAATAAAAAAAATGACAGCCAATGTTCAACATACTTCGATGAGGTCTGCTTGTACGAAGACTCCTACCCCAGATCATCCAACTAGAAATTGCCATTTCTTTACCGGTTGCTACCCACGATCACAATCAACACTTTTTGTCCGATTGTTACTATAAGTCTTTTGCGTAGTATATGTCATTCTTACTGTTAACCCGAAGCTCGAAGCACTGTAAATGCACTACTGATAAATCAAGTGTAACACGAATCAAGTGTTACATGAGAACGTTGCACTTAATGTACCGCACTCTTCGGGAAAATTGTAGGTACCTGAGAAAGTTGCAAGAGTCACGATAGACACGAAATGAACGAGAGAATGTACTTTCTTTTTTTAATTTTCCGTTAAGTTTTAGAAAGCGTAATTTTCGTATTATTTTATTTCTCAAATAATATTTCATAGCAAGTATAAACTTCTTACAAAATGTTAATTGTTTTATTTTTGAAATCGTAATATATTTTCTATTTTATACGAAGATTCAAGCTAAATTCTCTATATAATATGCTTGAATGGTCTATACTAATCAGTGTTCAGAAAATTGAATTCTGAAACAACAATGTTTTATATTTTATGTCCCTTTATATAATTAGTTTAACAAAATTAAAGTCTGTTATATTGCATTAATTATATTATATTTATATATGTTACATTATTATTAAAAGTAAGTAAATAAATGTAATAGTATTTAAATAAAAAGTTTGTTTAATCATTGTTAAAAAATTTAGTACATGACATAAAAATTGGAAAAGTTATATAAAATTATTTGAAAAATAGAAAATAATAAGGAAATTTATTTTTTTAAATAAAAATTAATTTTAATAATTGTTTTCCTTTTAGTATTATAAAATTATTTATATTTAGTAATTATGTTTAAGAGTAAACATCATTTTTTAATCTATATAGATGGACACACTGTAGTCACAAAGTAACTTTGAACATTGAAGAGTTAGAGAAGAGAGCTTTTATTAAAATTCTGAAAAAATGGCAAATATATTCGCGAATTTAGTTCATCCTAATATAAGTTCAGTTACCGATAATTTAGCTCCAGATTGGGTTTCTTCAGAACAAAGTACAGGAGTAAGTTTCGATAAATTGTGACATTAATATGTTTTAAGGTTAGAATGACAAAGCAAACTGAAAGCATCTTTAATGAAAATTCAAAATAAATTTCATTTACTTTGCTATACATGCATATCTTTATAATCATGTATTAACAACACATATTTGTAATTTTAATAATTCTATCGTCTAATACAAATTTTATATTTTGAATTACTTATACATTCACCTGTTCATATATTTCATTACAAAACAATTTGTAAAATTTTATAAATAAATATATTAATCTTTTAAAATTATTTTGTTAATTAGACATCTATCATGGCTTGTGAATTTGAAGGAGGTGTAGTAATTGGAGCAGATTCTAGAACAACCACAGGGTATGATACTGTCAATTGATATAATTTTCTAGAAACATAGTAATAATCACACAATTAATTGTATAATTAACATTTTCAGGAGTTATATCTCCAATCGTTTTACCGACAAGTTGACTAAGATGACAGATTATATTTATTGCTGTCGTTCTGGTTCTGCAGCAGATACCCAAGCTATTGCAAATATAGTTGCATATCATTTGAGTCTTCACAAGTGAGCAAGATTGTATACTTATGTACATAAATTAATTGTAAATCACCACATTGAAATGTACATTTGTTTACTATTATCATAAAAAACAAATCTGAATTATAAAGAATATAATTCTCTTGTTTATATTTTATTTCTATAGAATGGAGTTGGGAATGGAACCATTAGTAGAAACAGCAGCAAATGTATTTCGTTCATTATGCTACAACTATAGAAATTCCTTAATGGCAGGAATCTTAGTGGCAGGATGGGATAGTCATAAAGGAGGCCAAGTTTATAGTGTTCCTCTAGGAGGTATGTGTGTTCGACAACCAATTTCTATTGGAGGATCTGGCTCAACCTATGTGTATGGTTACATGGATTCACAGTATAAACCAAACATGTCAAAGGACGAATGCATCAAACTTGTTGAAAACAGTAAGTACTTAATAAACTTTGACTAGCATAATATGATTATGTAATAATTTAATGCAAATAACACTTCCTTGTATTTGCAGCATTGGCACTGGCAATGTCTCGTGATGGTAGTAGCGGTGGTGTTATCCGAATGGGTGTCATTACGAAAGACGGGATTGAAAGAAAAGTTATACTCGGTAATGATTTACCGCGTTTCTATGAAGGATAAAGGTTGGAAAAATGTGACGAGTTGCTTATTCCAATTTTATTGTATTTCTAAAAATCTTGTATCGATTACGTCTTGTTTCTTAATTAAAGTAAAATAAAAACAATTGTCCTTTATTTTTTTATCGTCTCCAAAGCGATATCTTCTGTGAGTATATGTTATAAATAAATTGACAAAAAGTTTTACGTTAACACTTATAGTACCTCTGAATAGCTATTAGTAAATAATTCTTTGATACCCGAAAATCATTCAGGAACTTGGTTGAAACGCGACCGTCAATGTGATCAAACACATCTATACAACTACTACCATATTTAGGTCGTATTATCCACTTACGATTCACTCTGCTATATACCCGGTCGTTTTAACTTCGTACTTAATGTCCATTGTCGGTTTAATGAGAAAATTGTCACAATGGCACAATCGTGATGTGTGCAATCGTATCGAGCCGTTTCGAGCTTCTGGCTCTTTTCAGATGAACTGTCACGCTAGTTGTGGCCGGTCTTCCGTGATACCCATTAGAATCTTCCACACCATATATTACATCAACTATCGTGTCATATATTTGAAATAATTTATCATTCAATTCAATGTGAATAGAATTATACCTTTCCTTGAGTGTTACATCGCGTGTGTAAAGCATTATTTACATTTGGTCGCTTATTCTTAAATGAATTTTAAATCACAGTTCGCCAATGTACCGAGCTCGAAATAGCTTAAGTTCACAGGTATCCGGTTTTTTCCAATAAACTAGTTTTAATGGACTGAAAAATTACCAAGTACAAAAATTAAGGTAAGCGATACTTTTAATTATTCTATTGAAAATATTTGAACACGAGGATTCTCTTACTTTACATTCTCTTTTCCATTTGATATATAACGATTTACAAACTATAGTAAAATATCGCCAATTTATTTTCGATTACCTAAGAATAGTCCAATGTACTTTCCTTCTCTCAGCACTGGTATCTTTATGTTCTGAAATAAAATATCGTTTATTGATCCCCGAAAGGATTTGCTTTGCAATTGGAAACGCCTTCCAAAGGCGTTACAACGATCACAAAATTCCATTTTGCAACAAAATGACCGCAGAGAGTAGTATGCAGGATAGTCAACCAAATTGGTCGCAGGATATGCCGACGGTGCAGGAAGTCAATCTAATGATGCGAAGTTTCGGCATATGGGATTACATGGTTTTCGTATTCATGCTGGTTGCTTGCGGTTGCGTTGGCATTTACTTCGGATTTATTAAAAAGTCATCAGGAACAGACGAGTACCTCATGGGTGGTAGAAACATGAAGATACTCCCCGTCAGTTTGAGCCTCGTAGCCAGTTTTGTGTCGGGTAGGATTTCACTTATAATTCCAAATAGTCACTTTACTCGTAACGATAATTTTCTCATTAAAATCGTGGTAATAAAAATGAATGCCAATTTATGCACAAGCTATTTTCGGTTTCTATGAAAATTCTAATCTGCAATCGCGATGTATAAATTTACACTTTTTACACGCAAATTTACAAATTATATTAATAATTATACAATAACAATAATAACGTAATAATAGGTATTTCATTGCTGGGTATACCGACGGAAGTTTACGTACACGGTGTTAGTTACCTCTGTATCTCTATCGGAGTCATCTTTGTTGGTTTTGTAACATCGGTAATCTATTTACCGATTTTTCACAAGCTTAGACTGACAAGCACCTACGAATATCTCGAGAAACGTTTCGACAAGAAGATCAGGACATTAGGATCGGTGCTTTTCTTGATCAGCATCGTGAGTTGTTTAAAGAATGTTCAATTTTATTTAATTCGCTGCGATAACAAAATTGAAGTTTCCATAAGAAAATCGCATTATCCTTCTAGATGACATGGCTTCCTATTGTTATTTACGTGCCAGCGTTGGCCTTTAATCAAGGTACTGAATGCACGTTGAATCGTTTTTGATAAAACTAACAACACTCGACTAACATATCAATAACGCACCTTATAATTTACAGTCACGGGGGTGAACGTACACATAGTTACTCCGTTTGTCTGTATCGTGTGCATTTTTTACACTTGCGTGGTAAGATACAATTTGTAAACACGAGAATTATCGTCCGCAAGAGGAAATTATAAAATAATTCACGTTCTATTAATTAGGGTGGTTTACGAGCAGTGGTATGGACCGATTTCATTCAAACTTTCGTAATGTTTGGTTCCATGATACTAGTCGTTGTTAAGGGAACATCCGACGTAGGCGGATTGCCGTTGGTAATACGGAGAAATTTGGAGTCTGGCAGACTTGAATTACCCACGTGAGAAATATAATTTATATTAAGTCAAACTAAAACAATAATTAACATGTTACAAACGTAATAATCGTTAAGTTACACGAATGTTTGAATAGGACAGATTGGAGTCCTCTTACGAGGCATACGGTCTGGTCTCTCGTTATTGGTGGCTTCTTTTTTTGGCTGCAAGTAGCCGTTCTGAATCAAAACATGATACAGAGGTATCTTGCGCTACCCACGTTAAAATCAGCTAAAAGGTATATTGGTTACATTAAGCTTTCGTTCACGCGCGAAATACCCAATTCGAAATAAACAACGAAATAATCTGAGACACAAAATGGCACATTTCAGAGCGCTCTGGATTTTTATCGTCGGAGTTTTGATTTTAATAGGAATGTGCGGATACGCGGGAATGTTAATATATGCTTGGTACCACGTATGCGATCCACTTACGACAAAGGTAATCATTAGACTTCCCTGATAGCCTAATTCCACGATATATCGTGTACTGGTAGTAATAGAAAGATTTCATATTCAATGTGTATCACTTGAAGTACATCTGACATTTCATCCTTTACATCCTGCGGATATCGTGCTATTTTTCATAGAATTTTTACTTTCTACCATCTATTTCGAATAACAGCCTGTTATTTAATGAAAACGAAATACTTTTCATGCAGTTGGTTGTCGCGAAGGATCAATTGCTACCATTACTCGTGATGAACATATTACACGAATTTCCGGGTCTTCCGGGTCTTTTCGTTGCTGGAGTATTTAGTGCAACATTGAGGTAATTTCGTTTCATTTCCATCTTATCAATCGCAGACAGTAAAACTTCAATTATGTCGATATTTTAGCTCTTTATCTACTGGTTTGAATTCCATGGCTGCTGTGATATTGGAGGACTTCATTAAACCGTTTAAGAAAACGCCATTCTCTCCGAAAGCCGTGGATATTCTATTAAAACTCATGGTAGTTACTCTCGGGGTAACCTGCGTGGGACTTGTATTTGTCGTTGAAAAGACAGGGTCTCACGTATTACAGGTATAATACAGGCAAGAGAATTTAATTCGAAGGGACTTTTGTTCGAAACGAATTATGTTTCAGTTATCTACGAACTTGTCCTCGATTACTAGCGGGCCGTCTCTTGGAATTTTCAGCATGGGTGTTCTGTTGCCCTGGGTAAATGCCAAGGTACGTTCAAATTCGATATGAAAACGACGAATTAGCAACGTGAATACAAATCTCACGATCCTGTACAAAATACAGGGTGCTCTGATAGGTGGTCTCGCTGGTTTGGGTTTTATGGGATGGATTAGCCTTTCGGCAGAAGCAGCGATCGCTAATGGAAGAATAAAGTGAGAATAGAAGACGAATGATTTGAAAATATTCGTCACTTTGTAATGCTTGCTATAACATCGTCTAATGTAACATGTTTCATCAGATTTGACGAGAAACCTGTCAGCACGGAAGGATGCTATTATTCGTTCCCTCAAGTAGAGAACCTAATGCTACTCGAACCTCCGGACACGATTTTGGATAATGACGATTTTCTCCCGTAAATATTAAATTTCAAAGACACGTGTAACATAGATAGAAATAATTGTATTTTCTTTTTGGTAATTGTATCAATACTTTTAGGGAACCTCTCGCGTTATACCGTATTAGTTATCTTTGGTATACCGTGGTTGGTGCATTAGTGACGATGACCATCGGCCTGGTTGTGAGCCTCATCTCGTCCGAAAATATTGAAAAATTGGATCCAATGTTACTGGCCCCGTTTATAAGAAGATTGATAAAACCATCGAACAAAGAGCCTCAACAGGAGGCAAGCAGCGATTAGCGATCATTTTCTTTCGATAAATATCTCTTTCTCTTAAAAATTCTTACACGCCTTCTTTCGACTAAACTTCTATCATATGTACTCTGTTTCTTTTTAGGTTGGAAATTTGGACATACACAGTTTGGAAGTACGTAGAATGGGGGAAGAGAATACAGCTGAAAGCGTATTACATTAGTATGACCTTGACTTGATGATCATGATCAATGTTGGTCGAATCAGGGGTCAGCAAACTGTACGAGATGAAGTGTTTGGTTGACAGGCTGAAATATCGAATTAAGAGGGTTGAGTCTAAAATAAGTTAGATCAATGGAGAAAATAAAGTACAAAATGACTCGAATTAGAGTTTGGATGAGTCGGAACACCGAGGCAAGAGAGAAGGACTTATCCATATAACTCGTAGTGACACGAAAGTGCTAAAAGTTGTTTAAGTATGAAGCATGAATAAATCTTCAATACATTTTTTTTACACTTAACCATAGATATAGTGTATTTCATACGTATATTTCAACATTAACAGAAATGTACAAAGATAATATATACATTAGTATTCTATTATTATACTAGCAATACTTTTAATAAAATTTTTACCTTCGCTGTAAAATATATAACGCTCAGGATGTAAAAAAGAAAATAATTAAACTTGAAAATCATACCTGCAAGTATGTTATTCCTCGCGAAGAATCGAAATGATCGTGAAATAATAAATTATTAAATATATTTTACTTATTAAATAAAAATTATATATTAAAACCATGATTTCTTTCCTTAATTATCATTAAATCGTTCGGACATACACGCACACAAAATAAAAACCAGGAGGCATGCTTTTTTCGTTAATATACAACGAATTCGATAAATTCAATTACAAAAAAGAAAAAAAAAGAAAAAAAAAGAATACTCCTCCAGAGATATAATATAATATAATACCCATGTCTGAAAGGAATGCAATGACGGTTGCTTCAAATTACTGCACATTATAATGTTCAATATATTGCTGTTGCTATTATTATGTTTTTACAATCCAGATATTATATAATAAATTAAGATCACTTTAATTGACTGTAGAAACCTTCGCATTCGTGTATGACTCGTGCAGTTTGCATTTATTTAAAATTGAGCATGAGATTATACAGAGATTTAGACACTAATTTATAAACTACTTGTAAAATTTATGTCTCAACAGATTTATCATATCGTATGCTTTTACATATAAAAAATTGTACAGAAAAAGTAATCGGACACGATATTTTAATATTTTGTACTTGAGGAGGATCACAAACTGCACGATCATTGTTTGTTTGTGTAAATCCCAAGACGTAATGCGATACAAACATTTTTGTGTCATAATGCATATTCATTGATAACGCATCGAATTTATATGAAATTTTTCATCGTCAGCATTGCGTTCGTCTGATAATGTCGCGATTTAAGTATTTAACATCACCGTTGTAAAAGACATTTGTTACATGAATAAATTACTCGACAAGTAGTAGAAACAACAAAGCACCGATTATTTCTCTCCATATCAAACAGATGCAACTGCAAATACTCGTTAAACGAGACATTCGCTGCTTCCCGTTGTTCGATAATTACAGTTTTCTAAATCTTGCTATTATCATTACAATACTGTAAGGAAAAGATAAATGATGCAACGAAGATGGAAATTTTAAAGCTATCCCCTCATTACATCTTATTACATCTTATTACACCTTATTACTTGTATCTACATTATTTCTTAAAGATTTTTACGCTTGGCGTATCAATAAAGGTGCGACAAAAACAGCTACATCTGCCAAACGAGAAAGAAAATGTACAAACGGGGGAATAGAATATTGATAGGAAAAATTGAAGAATTATTTATACACCTATCTCCTTTTATACGCGTAGAATCAGCTGTTATTATCGCACAATCGTGGTACTTTCCCACCGTAATTGTTAAAATGCCATCTTAAATACAAATGCAGAAAGTAAACGCGTTCTAAATGAAATAAATAAATAAACATGTATATATGCGAATGTACATGTATTTATTTATTCCTCACACTTTTGTCGACAGTCACTTGTTTGAAAAAGTCATAAAACTTTGTGCTAATGTAACGTCTTTAAGAAACGAAGAATATTTAAAAATTTGTCTGAATTTTGAAGCCAAAAGCATCGACACTATCACTCAAGCTCGTTTATTCGGAATTTGCAGTTTACGTCTTCCGTTTTTCTTTTGATGATGACAATGATTTTTTCACAGTTTGATCGAATTATATTTTAAAGGGCGATTATTCAGTAAGAATACCGGGTATCGATGCCTTTGTTTCTTTGTATGAGGTATAGTCGATGTTAAATATCCATATAAAAACTAACAATGCTTTTTGAATAAAGGAATGAACGAGGTTTTTCGTTTCTTATTCCAGGTAACATCGTCGGTCTTTATATGAAAACTTTATGGGATAATTGTTGCAACTACTTTATACAATCTGGACTAGATTTACGATCTTCGAGATAAAGGAAGCATGACGCTTCATTTTCTCTTCTCTTTTTACATCTACAAAAACAGCGTTCTGACCTCTTAACAAACAAGCTACATCGTTTAATTCGAAAGGTTGCAGTTCACTAGTATAGAAAATATTTCTTCCACCTCTCAATTACACAATACAATAGGCATATCAATCATGGTTCATATATTATGTATACAAATATATAGTATATAAAATATTCTTCGATCATACAAATGTTGAGATGAAAATTTCAGAATGTTTGCTCCCTATATCGAAAGAACACGTAAAAATAATCTTTTCAGTCCAGTACTATGCAATGAACAATAAAATTATATTTCTTAGAGTAATATGAAGAATATACAAATGTATTAATATTAAATGAGAATTTTTATCGTCATGGAACAGATATCAAAATTATTAACAGGATTACAAGTATAAACAAATATAAAAGTTATTACTATAATTCTATCCAAGAAATCTAGAAAGATTAGGACTATTACAAGATTAAAAAAAAAAAGAAAAAAAAATTGATTACATTCGTTGAAAAATATTATAGATTTATTTTTATAAAATTTTAAGACGTACTCAATTGAAGTCATCCATTTATACTACAGATTATACTTAACGAATTCTATTTTCGGATTATACTTTTATTCCTTTTAAGCGAGTAGAAATACATGTTCATTTTGAGGTAGCGTGTCCGACACGGTGTGTTTGAAAAAGAACGACCCCATTATTTGGTCCCATTATGAATTCAAAATTTTCACTATTCGTTATAAGTAACAGCTTGAATTTAAAAATAGATGCACTTTAAATGTTAATCAAATATAGACCGAAATTGTTAAAAAGAAAATGCACGAATACAATTTATAATTAATATACGATATTAGAAAAATAATCTTTCTAAACTAATGTAACGACAATGTCTCATTATGAGGAATTGATTATGAAAATGGAAATCATTGAGTAACAAAAGACTATACGTAGCAAAGTATTAAAGTATTGACCTAAATCCTTAATTCTCTTACTAATAAAATTATACATATATATGTATATATGTGTGTATATAATTCCCCCCTTTCTTCTTTTCTCGCTCTCTATATTTAATAGTATTAAATCTATATCAAACGTTGTGCAGGCGACAGACTTTCCAACGGATTTTACATTTTCGTAACAACGAGAACTTATCAGTTATCTTGTATACGAAAACAAAGGCCGAATAGAGTTGGAGAACTCAATTAGTAAGAATCACGTGGACGTCAATGTCTGCCCGATAACAGGGACCTCGTAGCTTCACGAAAATGTTTTTTTATCCTTGAGACACAAGTATGCCTAAAAATTATCACCGATGTAACGAGTATGTAAAAATACCATCGGCAGAGATAATAAAATATCGGTGAGTTTCGTTTGAAGGAAAAAAGGAACTTAAGCCTTATCGAATCACTAACTTTATAAGCAATATGATTTTGATATCTTAGCGATTAATATTTTATACTTAAATTTTCCCGTTGTTCGATAATTACAGTTTTCTAAATCTTGCTATTATCATTACAATACTGTAAGGAAAAGATAAATGATGCAACGAAGATGGAAATTTTAAAGCTATCCCCTCATTACATCTTATTACATCTTATTACACCTTATTACTTGTATCTACATTATTTCTTAAAGATTTTTACGCTTGGCGTATCAATAAAGGTGCGACAAAAACAGCTACATCTGCCAAACGAGAAAGAAAATGTACAAACGGGGGAATAGAATATTGATAGGAAAAATTGAAGAATTATTTATACACCTATCTCCTTTTATACGCGTAGAATCAGCTGTTATTATCGCACAATCGTGGTACTTTCCCACCGTAATTGTTAAAATGCCATCTTAAATACAAATGCAGAAAGTAAACGCGTTCTAAATGAAATAAATAAATAAACATGTATATATGCGAATGTACATGTATTTATTTATTCCTCACACTTTTGTCGACAGTCACTTGTTTGAAAAAGTCATAAAACTTTGTGCTAATGTAACGTCTTTAAGAAACGAAGAATATTTAAAAATTTGTCTGAATTTTGAAGCCAAAAGCATCGACACTATCACTCAAGCTCGTTTATTCGGAATTTGCAGTTTACGTCTTCCGTTTTTCTTTTGATGATGACAATGATTTTTTCACAGTTTGATCGAATTATATTTTAAAGGGCGATTATTCAGTAAGAATACCGGGTATCGATGCCTTTGTTTCTTTGTATGAGGTATAGTCGATGTTAAATATCCATATAAAAACTAACAATGCTTTTTGAATAAAGGAATGAACGAGGTTTTTCGTTTCTTATTCCAGGTAACATCGTCGGTCTTTATATGAAAACTTTATGGGATAATTGTTGCAACTACTTTATACAATCTGGACTAGATTTACGATCTTCGAGATAAAGGAAGCATGACGCTTCATTTTCTCTTCTCTTTTTACATCTACAAAAACAGCGTTCTGACCTCTTAACAAACAAGCTACATCGTTTAATTCGAAAGGTTGCAGTTCACTAGTATAGAAAATATTTCTTCCACCTCTCAATTACACAATACAATAGGCATATCAATCATGGTTCATATATTATGTATACAAATATATAGTATATAAAATATTCTTCGATCATACAAATGTTGAGATGAAAATTTCAGAATGTTTGCTCCCTATATCGAAAGAACACGTAAAAATAATCTTTTCAGTCCAGTACTATGCAATGAACAATAAAATTATATTTCTTAGAGTAATATGAAGAATATACAAATGTATTAATATTAAATGAGAATTTTTATCGTCATGGAACAGATATCAAAATTATTAACAGGATTACAAGTATAAACAAATATAAAAGTTATTACTATAATTCTATCCAAGAAATCTAGAAAGATTAGGACTATTACAAGATTAAAAAAAAAAAGAAAAAAAAATTGATTACATTCGTTGAAAAATATTATAGATTTATTTTTATAAAATTTTAAGACGTACTCAATTGAAGTCATCCATTTATACTACAGATTATACTTAACGAATTCTATTTTCGGATTATACTTTTATTCCTTTTAAGCGAGTAGAAATACATGTTCATTTTGAGGTAGCGTGTCCGACACGGTGTGTTTGAAAAAGAACGACCCCATTATTTGGTCCCATTATGAATTCAAAATTTTCACTATTCGTTATAAGTAACAGCTTGAATTTAAAAATAGATGCACTTTAAATGTTAATCAAATATAGACCGAAATTGTTAAAAAGAAAATGCACGAATACAATTTATAATTAATATACGATATTAGAAAAATAATCTTTCTAAACTAATGTAACGACAATGTCTCATTATGAGGAATTGATTATGAAAATGGAAATCATTGAGTAACAAAAGACTATACGTAGCAAAGTATTAAAGTATTGACCTAAATCCTTAATTCTCTTACTAATAAAATTATACATATATATGTATATATGTGTGTATATAATTCCCCCCTTTCTTCTTTTCTCGCTCTCTATATTTAATAGTATTAAATCTATATCAAACGTTGTGCAGGCGACAGACTTTCCAACGGATTTTACATTTTCGTAACAACGAGAACTTATCAGTTATCTTGTATACGAAAACAAAGGCCGAATAGAGTTGGAGAACTCAATTAGTAAGAATCACGTGGACGTCAATGTCTGCCCGATAACAGGGACCTCGTAGCTTCACGAAAATGTTTTTTTATCCTTGAGACACAAGTATGCCTAAAAATTATCACCGATGTAACGAGTATGTAAAAATACCATCGGCAGAGATAATAAAATATCGGTGAGTTTCGTTTGAAGGAAAAAAGGAACTTAAGCCTTATCGAATCACTAACTTTATAAGCAATATGATTTTGATATCTTAGCGATTAATATTTTATACTTAAATGTATGGAATTGACATTGTGTTTGAATACATGAAAATGTGTTTGAGACAGTTCAAATTTACCGATAATTTAGAAATAAAATTAATTTATCGATCAATGATAATATTAATATCCCCAAGTGCTTCGAAGTCTAAATTCTTACATGTAATAATAGTTATAATGATAATAATAATATTAATAATAAGAAGAAGAATATTTTGAATTAATAAATCGTAATATAAAAAAAGACAAGTGAAACGCGTTTAATTAAATGAATAAAGATATAAAATGTAGCGAATACATACATACATACGTCTGAGTAGCGAAATATGTCAGAAGAATTGTATCTGCTATGAAATATAAATGTAATAAATTAAAACAATTTAAATGACATTGGAATTGTACGCAGCGATCAATTGTATCGTAAGTATTAGAATCAAATTCGAAGTATGACATTGTAAACGGATGCTTCGAATTTGAAAGCAGTATTCAGCTACAAATTGATCGGCATAAGGTTTTTCCTATAACTGCTGGCAAGGTATGGCTTGAGGTGGTAGCGCCGGTGGCAATGGTGCATTCTCTTCATGAATCATTACGAGTTTACCGTACTTCACCATTCTCCTCCTATGTTTTTGCTGCAAACAAGATCTTGTCCTTTTAGTATAGCCATTATCGCTTCACGATGTGCAAAATTTCTTTAAATAAAATTTATTATCAATATGCATTCTTATATTTTAGTTATTTATTAATGCGACAATTATTCTTAGATCGTTAAATTCTTAAATAGTTAGTTTAAAATTTTTATGATACATAATCCATGTAATGATGATTTAACACTTAAAGAACACAAGTTTTCTTATTTAATTTATTTCAATGATATTAGTTATTCGTACGACAAGCAATTATCTATTACAAAATAGTCGCTCATAAGATTGAAAATTAAAAATTTAGTGACTTTTAAAAAAAATCTATAAACTATGTTTATGTTTAATAAAAAATCTTGTGCTGGTTTATGCTTCTTCATTTGTTTACAAAATAATTTACAGTTGATACAAAATCGGTACTCGTATGTCATCGAGACTTAATGTTTAACATACAGCTTTAAAATCAAAGTTTACCTGCGACATTGTGCCGACTGTCCAACTTCCACTACTACTTCCGCTGTCACTACCACTGGAAGTAATTCCATCTTCCAGAACAAGCTTCGTTTCGAAACCTTCGACCTCCAAGTCCAAATAAAGTTGACCCAATTGATCGTTCACCAAAAGTGGTTGATTAAAATTTTTTAAGGCATCCATATCAGCTTGAAGTACTTCGTTTAGTGTCTTTGGGTGTATTTGATATTCGTATATCAATTCTGGAGTTAATTGGACACCTTCGAGCCATGGTGGTTCTTTCCTTCGCTTACCATAATGTTGCTTCATACTGTCCTATAAATAAATGTTTACCAATAAATAAATCAGACTTTTCCCTGACTAAAATACATTCTGAACGCTTTTGATAAATTACAAGTGGTCGATTATATATATTTGTATGTATTACAAGTTTCCTTAAGTAAATACTATCAGACAAAGAAAAAGAAGAATGCTACTTACTTCTGGCAGATATTCGGTTGGCTTTTGATCTGGGTTACAACTGCTGTCACTGCTCTTGTACAGAAAACTACTATAAAAGCTCGATGAACTCGACTCATCCACGTTGTAGTCATTTTGTTTGTGAATTTTTTGATTCAGTGGCGTTGGTGCGTCTATTAAACTTGAGCAACCTCCATCATTGCTTACGCAAGAAGAGAACAATTCACCAGGGGATAATACCTAGTTATTATTAAACGTTCAATATACATACAAATTAATAGAACTATTTAATAAATGGTTGACCAGTAGAGTTATTTTACTTTTTTAGAAGATTCAGACATGGCCATAGTGCTGCCTGGTTCTGCTTTTACGCTTGTTGCTTGACTGGCTGGTCGTTTCCGATCGGAACATTTATTCACTGTAGATTTATTATTTTCACGCGTGACTGGTGTTTGTTCAGGGATCAAAAAAGGTCTGTACATCATGCCGGATGACGGAGCACCTATTACTGGAGGATAAATGACACCAGCCATCGTTGTCGTCACATATGAAACTGGCACAAACACTGGAAATTAGTTTCGATATTTCAATTTTCCTTGATTGTTTAAAAAATTCGTAGTATTATTTAGTCTGGAATTTACGAATTTCTAATAAATAGCGATATTTTAAATTCAAAAGAAATACGTACTATAAGGATTTGATTGCGGGGGTTGCATTGATTGAGGCGGGCTAAGTTTCTCCTGTAGAGATGATAAAGCTGCAGGATCGTTAGTTTGTGGAACGGGAACATAATACACTGGTATCATTGGCGGCAGTACTGGTATTCTGGGTATTGCTTGTGAATTTGTACTGAAATTGAAGAAATCGCAATTTAATTTGTGCAGTCGATTACACCTTTTATTTTCGTACGTATTCCTTCATTCTTCCTTTTATATTTTATCCCTCGTTTGATCAAGGAACACTTACTTTCGTGGCACATTATGTGGTTGAGCAGGCGGTGGAGGTGGTACAGTAACAGATAAAGGTTGCCACAAGTTGATATTAGCACCTGTTTGAATTGCGGTTGATTGATCGACGCTCATACTTGTGACTGTTGTTGCAACGTTCGTAGGAAACTGACCCGCGGTACTCGTTCTTGACACCTCGTCGTGTTTTGAAATCTGATAAAACAGAATCGAACACGTTTAAACGACGTTCATAGTAACTCTTCGGTTCACAATTACGCGGATTTGTCGATGGATTACTAACTTTGAAACTGTCTCCCTCCCAACTATGGCTTCCGCTTCTCTTAACGCCGTGACCTTGGTTAAGAAAATGCGTATTCGGGTCCGTGGACATTTTCTCGGTTGTCTTTATTCGAGAATCCTTCAGCTTGTCGCTGTTCTTAAAGCTACACCGAAGTTCCCGGTGCTTTTGCATCATCAACTTCTCCATATCCTCGTTATGTCGGTTCAGCAACGATTCCGTCAACGTTGGAGGCTTGAAGCTTTCCGTGCTAGTCGTGTTCGATGTGTTACCTCTACTAGCTGAACTTGTTTGATTATTCGAACCACTACTGAGGTTTTCTGCACTACCGCTACCGCTTGCACCGCTTCCGTTTATCGGTGACATACACTTCCTTGCTAATTGCACGAAAATATTCGAATGTCAAAATTCAAAAATTCTTTACTTCTTTGCTAGGTAATTTAACAGTGAAGTTTCACAACGAATACTCACCGGCTGAATTCGGACTTGTCTTTCCACCCTCGTCATTGCTGGAATTAATATTCTCTTCGTCGCTGCCGTACATGGTGGCAACTGGCGGTTTACTCTTAAAGAACCTTTCGATATTTTCGTTGTAGTTGAGCTGATTGTAACTTGGCGGGGTCTCGGTGGATGATTTACTGTCGTAGTACTCGCGATGGGGCGAAATCTCACCAAGCATCACGCTGTCGTGCTCCTGCAACAAGGGATTGCGTGATCCCTTCACAAGTATATTGTAGCGACTTAGAAAGAGTTGTCACTTGATTTCGTCACTGTCAATTGTTTTGCAAATTTGCGTGGCGTTATGCTCGCGTCGAGCTTTCAGTATTTTGTTAGACGCTTTGCCCAGCTATAGATGGCTGTTAAAATTTTGTGCCAAATATTTTCTGCACCGTAAATCCTTCAGCAATCTTGCGACCGCAAAAATGCAATATTTACAGCGCACGAGCGACCAATCGACCGAATAATATTTCTCCAGCTCTACAACACCGTTAGTTGCTTCAACTGTTACAACCGACCAACTTCCTTCAGTTTCACCGTTTTCCCTTCTAGATCTTTGTCACTCGTGCATTCATCTATGCATACTCTTTCACGCCTCTCGTTCATTCTCCAAATTCCCGTTAAACGTATAAAGAGATTTTTGCTGTCGAAATTTAGAAAAATTCGACAATGGAAATAAAGCTTAAAGCTATGTGAAGTTCTCCCTAGCTTTCATTATACATATGTACATTGGTTCCCCATATCTATCGTTTTTATCGATCATTCCCCGAGAAGCGTTAATTACCAAATTCATTCACGAAAGTTTACCAATATTGTTATCAGAATTTTTAAAATATTACCACCATTCTTGCACGCTTAAACATATACTCTCTTTCATTCTCGCTTTCTCATATTGCCTCGTTAATTTCAAAACCTTCTAAGCGAAGAGACACGCTGGAACTCTATTCACGAATTTCGTATTGCAATAAATTTCTAAATGCACTTATTGCCTTTGACGTTAACACATGTCAACCGTTTCTCGAATACATGAGACTAAGCTTTCAGAATTCGTCGTATGGCAATCGCGAATCGATCAATCGATATGTAACAGCAGTTACGTTTAACGCTAACGTGATAAAGAGGCAAGAGGAAAGATACAAATGATACGATTTAGGATTTTACGAATGGATTAGGACAGAAGAAAATTTCTCGATACGCATCTCGAAATATCTCGAAACATCTCGTTGTTGAGCGAAAAGGTCCTCGCGAGAGAATCGGGGGGAAGGAACACGACGATGAAGCAACACATCGTCCAGAAAACGTGATGAAACGCAACAATGGAAATAGCAATAGGATGCTTCGACGATGAGAATAAAAAATAAAATTAATCAATGGCAAACAATTTCTTGGTCAACGAAACGGGTAACGAAAGCATCGGGGAAGAAACAGCGTTATTAAATAAAGAAACGTTATAT
>NW_016908212.1:1353028-1378028 GCF_001483705.2 Eufriesea mexicana | reverse complement strand
TACCCCCGCAAGATAGAGAACATGCAAGAAATTGACTCTTGTCAGGAAGGTCATACGTGTGCGAGGAGTATAAAAAATTTCTGAGTAATACCTTTCAGTCTCTCTTCTTGCGGCGACACTATACTGCTCGTGATCTGATCAGCCAGTGTGGCCTTATCCTTGGGGTGTACGTAGTCGATGAAAGAACGGCCAATCCACGCGTCCTTGGGATATCCTAGAGCTGTGCATATCGAGGGAGTCGTATACAGCACGAGGCCGTCATGCATCGAAATCACCGCGCAAAATCCCTCCTACAGGATATACAATATAAAAGTGTTGGCATCGATTTAGAGCAGACGAGTGCTAGAAGATTTGCCCATGAAACCGTTCGTTAGCACGTAGATGACACTGAATCTATGTCATCAAGATCATCTCCACATAAAATCTCGACAACTGTTTATTCACTAGGTAGCTCGTAGAGAGAACTCGTCGCTACTTTTCTCTCTGTCACAGGTCGTTCGCATACTTTGCGATTTTTGCCAACAACAACATGCAAATTTTAGGATACATTTGCCATAAGACATTTTACATATGCAACACCTCGATAGAACTTTTGATCGGTCAATTGTAAACACTATGCATGGAGAAAAGAGTCGTATTTTATGTAGAAATGTAATTTTTATTCTATTCGAGTAATTGGAAATAATATAAAACAGATGAATTTTAAACGTGTTATATGTCAGAAAAGAAAAAGAAAGATACTCTCTACAGCGAGTATAATTAACTAAATACGTCTACGAGTTGATTAGTAAACCTTCGCCCACTTTAGCTATATCCCATTACCGGTGTCCAAGAAGGTTGATAGTTACCGTAAGAATTAAAAGGAGAGAGAAGGAAATTGAACATTTCGAAAGAAACATAGTAACCTCACCGACCACTAGAATGTCGTTTTGCTAGCGGCTGCTGTCAATCTCGATAAATCTCCTTTCTCCATGCATAACACCACTGAATCCTTGCAACAATGACATTACCGTGTTACATCATCGTATACAGAAAGCCATACCGAATTGGAATAATTAAAGAAAAGTATTATCTAATGTACCCATATGGTAAACAGTCGGGTTAAGATTAATGTTAAGATTAATATAACAACGTGTATAGATGTATACGAAATATTAAGTGGCAGGATGCTTCTCTGAGCATGCCCGATCCTGGACCTCCCTAAAAAGGAGCCCCTCGATCGACCACGATCGAGCGAGTCTCGACTGACATAATTACTGTTTGTTTCTACGTGTCCTTCTACCACAGTTAACTAGTTAAGAGAAATTTGTTTCCCCGTTGCTTGGTAATGAATACTAACATTGGCTTGAGAGGTGGAATCATCCAGAGGATTCGTACGGGAAGCAAGTCCTGCTTCCACATCTGTGACGGTATCGCCGTTGTGCTCGCCGGGATCCGTTGCATCCACCAATTCTACAGTGGCTATTTCTTCTTGTATACATCCAACAAAAATTCCCGTCGTTATATTCTGTTCTTCCTGGACATACCTGCCCATATTTGTTGATGGGACATGGATTCTCCATACCCATGCAGCATTAATCACGTTTCCGAGAACATTTCATGGACGTTTCGCATTGCTCGAATACTGAGAAGGGATATGGGCACCTTTTACGTTAATTTTAGACCATTCCAAGTGTTCCTTTGAACACCTGGGTCTGCGGAGTACAGGAAGAAAGGTGGTACCGAATAATGGTTAATGTACAATAAACCGGATAGATCCTACGAATTTCAATGGGTCTGCCCTGAAAACGCGGTAACGTAAACGTCTGGAATAATGGAAGAGACAGGACGAAATTAAACTGGATATCATGGAAGGAATAGGGGTGCGTCCAAAAAACGTGTAAAACGTGACCTGCTGCATGGGTGATGAACGAACGAAGGATGAGGGGATTATAATGTTTCCTTAGTCCAACAGGAGTGCAGTTTACAAAGACTAATGAACCAAGCTAGAGGTAGAAAAAATAAATAAATAAATAAATAAATAAATAAAAGAGATATAGAAAAGAATTCGACTTGGAACTTTATAGAGAGATCGTTGAATAACAGGCCAAGCTGGTACCAAGGCAATTTTTACTTCTCGACTCTCGTTTCTCACCTCGTTTACCGAACAACTATTATTGGATTTGATTTTATTAATCGCCCGTCGTGTTATTACGTTCATTCGCGATTTTGTCGCGATCCGGTCGCTTCGTGTCCGAACGTTAACGTGTCGCACGTTGTTCGATTTTAAAACGACAGATTCATCGATCAAAGATTGTACAATACAATGCAGTTACCCCTCGTGCAACGAACTAGCAAACGAGCATGGTGATTACGTAACGGATCTATTCTCGCGCTTAAACATGCCCTATTGTAGGACACGTCGCAGGCTCGTAACGAGCAAATCGGGTCCAAGCTCGTAACGACCGATGAAAAAAGCCTATGTGCGAATTGGTTGTTCGAAATGGATTATTAAAAATTATGTAAATAATTACGTAAATCATAGTCGCTTCTCGATGTTATATAAAGCACGGTTTAGTCTGAGGGCTGCTGTAGCTGAGCCAAGCGGAAAGCTCGGAGCCTGCCTTTTGTCCACGGATAGTACGGAGTGATTATATAAAATCAGTATAAGGAGAGATCAGTTTCAATACCTAAAATATTTCGGGATCATTATTCTACAACTGTCTTCCGCAGCAGATATATGGGTTTTCTTACGGTGTATAAACAATTAATGCCACTTCACAGCTTTCATTGCTCTACGATATTCAGCGGTTACTTAGATCGACTGTGATATCAAAACATAACCACGGAATAGTATTTTCAACTTTCGTTATGCAAGCAATAATATCTGCGCAGAAAGTCTGCTAAGACGAGAAAGGTTTAATGTTTTAGCACGTAATTGGGTTAGAAACGGAAGTACTTCTTTCGAGGTTTCGTTCGAGATGGACAAAGCTGAGATTAATTGCCAGGGTAACAACACCACACGTCACTCTACTGTTCAAATATTTTACTCCATTCCGAGCTACGTGGAATTTTCTTTCAGACAAGTTCAGGGCAACCTAGCTACCAATAAGTATCATCGAATTCAAACCACACGAACTCTCTAGATCTGCGAATCTCTGTTTGTTCGATCTGAAACGAGCAGGAAGTCGTGAGATTAAAAAAGAAATAGAAACGATCGTTTTAATTTCGAACAAAAGAGATAACAACCGATCTATTCGGATTCGACGTCTGACGGACTAAGGGAACCATGGGGGTAAACGTGGAGGAGAAAGAATGGTCGTTTTAAGCCTTCGGCTGTGAAGTAAGCGAAACCCAACTGAAGGGAAAAGTGCACGAAACCAAGTTACATTACGTAAAACTGTCGATCTTTCCTTCTACTTTGACGAAATAAATTAATACGCATTTCTTGTATAATTTATTACACGAGAAATATTCATTTTCGAGCATTATTTTCGCGAGAGTCTGGCGAAAGGCTCTTACAATTCTGCGTGAAATTCGGTTCCATTTTAATCGTCGTATCTCGTTTAATCTCGAAACTCGAAAAAAAGAATTGAATCCGGTAGAGTCAGCAGAATTAGTAGTGCGAATAAACGGCTAGTCTGGCGTAGTAAGAATTTGATATTCGTCCCTTCTCTTATGATACCGATTATATAACCCGATGACTACGTGCCTGCTGCGACCGAGCTATTTCTTAAAGATCAAGAATTTTCAAGAATCATCCAGTTAACGTGCACTTCTTCCCGGCAATTTTAGATCGCAACCAACCTGGTTTCTTTTCAAGTATAGGTTTCGTTGGGACGACGACATTATAAGACACGGCCTCCGGCGGTGTGCCGGCACTTTTCAGGGTAATATCTGCCTCAGCATTAACAGCCAAAATCGTCTTCGACTTCTTCTTCTTGTGTTCTTTATCCTTTCTTTTGCTGATTGGCTGCGGTAGTGCTTCATTGCTATGTTCATATAGACATTACATGTACAAGTGGAAAAACCTCTAATCATATCTAGCGGACAGATCCAAAAATTAGTACAGGCAGGACGTAATTTTCAAGGATGATTGAAAGGAATCTAAGCTTCGTGTCATTGTGGCATATGATAATTTCTGCGACGTTGTCTAGCCATGTTTGAGGGGGTGGTAATAGGGAAATTAGGATCTTTCAATTTACAAATAAAGCAATCGCGATCGATGAAACGAACTGAGTCGTTCGGCC
Organism: Eufriesea mexicana; assembly: GCF_001483705.2. NCBI lineage: Eukaryota > Metazoa > Arthropoda > Insecta > Hymenoptera > Apidae > Eufriesea > Eufriesea mexicana. The sequence continues at coordinate 1,373,799 of NW_016908212.1, read as the reverse complement.
TATGACATCTCGCATTAAAAATCAAAGCAAAAGAAAAGAAAAGAGACGATACTCGTTTGTAGTAGAAATGTAATTATCTGCAAACTCGATAGACTTGTAGCCAGAGTAAGTTTCATACTTCCAGCAGAGCTTTCTTTAATAAACGGTTCAGCGTAATTCATTGGTCTTACGTGACAAATTTGTTAAACTATCTACGTTGCAAACCTACTTACCGAAGTATCCTTAAATAACCTTAAACGTAACAATTAACACGCATTTCCCGACGATAATGCGATGCCGGAAACGTCAGTACTGCTCGTACACGTTCAGCGAGTAAGATAACCAACTACACATGTTCTAAGAATAAGTGTACTTTTCGCTGAGTCAACAAACAAGAAATCTACTGGACTTGCATGCGAACATGAGCTGCAGGTTCACTTGCTGATTTAACAATAGCATCGTCAGAAAGAATGCCGTAAATCTAGACGACCCTAATAAGCATAACTAGATTTATATTATTGTAACAGCTTGTAGGAGTGGAGTGATACTAAAATAGACTAGATTGTCGAGGAACTTTCTCCAGGAAAACAACCGACGATAAAAGTCCTACACGTAACAAATGCTTTAGGTCATCAAATCGTGACTGCATACGTTGTGTAACAAAGGGAAAGTGCATTTCTCTAAGAAAGACCTTACTAGCTTTCTCCAAGATAAGGTTCGCCACTTGGCGTCCATACTTCCGAGTTCCAGATTGAAGCTTGCAAATGCTGTCGTAATCGAATGACCCCCTAATGATCGGGGAAACGCGAATTTGTGATTCTCCAACCACGAACGTATGAAAACGAGTACTTCGAATTTCCACTAAGTCCTGAACGTTTTATCCAGCTATAATTAGTGTCATCGTCAACTAATACCCTTGGGATAAAAAAATCGAGATAAGGACACCAGTTGTCATTCATCTAAAGATATTTTTTCGCGTTAAACTGAAACTTCCCAAACAAATCTCTACCCCATTTCTTTGCTCTGTTCTTATCATTCGACCTAACTCGTTAACCGTTACATAAGCAGCAAGCAAGTATTATTAATATCGAATAAAATATACCAATTGTGCATCGCATGTAATTCTCAGTACATTATGTAATAAACCAGTTGATTACAGATTTCCCGTCACGTACATATTCGATACAACAAAAACCATTGTTTGTTGGCATCCCCCTATTGCTATTATCTCCAACATAAAAAAGCAATCGCGATAATAGCTTTAGCAATATAATTAATATCGGATAACGCCTATTATACCGCGGTTAAATATGGCCATCGGCGAGGGTAATTCTAAGTATCCAAATATACATCATTGTAGTCCAGGAGAAAGCGTTCGTGGAAACGTAATTGCAAGTAACCTTGACCCTTGTAAGTCACGTAGCGAATTATAGGAGGATTTGCACACGGAGTCTCTCTTTCTCTCTGTCTTGCGATTCCCTGCGAAACGCGCGCGGCGATCATTGACACATTCTCGCGCAATTGGCCCGTAGGATTCATGCAACTCCGGCGACCAATAAGCATGCAATGACACGAGGCATATCACTCTACTCGGTAAATATTTCCAATCGTTGCGAATAGTCGTCGTATTTGTCACCTCGAATCCCGCGACGTAATCAATTTCTGGCAATTTCGCAATCCCCTTTTCCCTGACCAAGCTTTCTCGTCGAATGACGAAAATAAGAAAGCAGAAAAAAATATGAAAAAAATGCGAGAGAAGCAAATCCGTGGAAATTGATAGCCAACTAACGAGATTTCAATCGGGACGGAAACTTTCGAGAACGTTATAATTCCACGTACAAATTTAAAGTACCGATTTCCTTTTTTCTCTTTCCTTCCACCGGTTTCTAAATATATCCCTCGTAGAATCGGAAATAGGCTAGTTTTAATTGTAATTTATAGACTCGATGTTGATTTATTGTTACAACAGCACGGCCTATGCGGATTATGCAACAATATATAGGAGATATCTCATGCCACGTAGACGACGCCGATGGCGACATTGCAGGCACGTGGCACGGCACATGCACCAATGTTTACAGCAGCAAGTAACAACGTCTGTGTGCACTTTCTCGTAACTGAATGTAATCGTTCTTCTGTACGTACATGAATACAATGCTAAAAATCCACACTGGTGGGCGCGTGTGCGCGCTGTGTCACCTTCACAATCGCGATAATTATGGAACGACCGTGTTGGTCGCACGAACATACCAGGAATAAAAACCCACACACAGGTATTTACATGTGCGTTTCATTACATTCATCATTCCGAATGGGTATTTAATTGTGAAGAAAGAAAAAGGGGGGCCAGGATTAAAATTAGAATAAAAATTCGCTAGATGACTCTTCGCAATGACCCGGAAACGCTTTGAATTCTGTAATCTACGAGAAACACGTTATACAACGTTCCGAACAATCGATTGTAATTATACGGAAATAGATAATGGAAAAAGTTGCAACACCTTCTATAATGCCGCTATTGTTGATTTGCAAAATGAAATCCTAGTGACGTTCATTCCAACGTGTTCGCGTATAAGCGAGCACGCTCTGCTTGGCAAACTCACGTTAGCATGCAACATCCATTCAGCGTCATTGGTCATAACAATTGTATTCGCACCGCAATCACTAATTTTAACTTAAACAGCTATTCTTCTTACCAAGCTATAAATAGACATTTTCCGATAGTTGAATAATCCGTACTTCTCATTTTTTACAACGTCAAGTACCATCTACGATAAACGACTTGACTATTCTACCAAACATTTTGAAATCTAAATATACACGAGCCTTTTCTCGTGTACATCTTTTCTGCGTTTGTATATTTTTCTTTAGACGTACAATGGTATCGAGGGTATTTATATTAAACGCGAACAGTTTAATATCGCGAGACCGCAACAAACAGATGTATCCTGTGCATATTTTTACCAAAAACGACGAAACAAGGATGGATGGACACCCTTTTCTGATAGTTTCTTACGAAAAGTTCACAGAACACTTTCCACTGGATTCCTTACTCTTATTATCTACTAGGCGAAGTCGTGTTAATTTGTCAACTGTTCCTACATCCGATTTATGGGTATTTCAAGCGTATCTGAGAGATCATTACGATCATAAATATGTTTTCTTGTCGTCGATGGTCAATATGTACCTTCGACTGTGTCTTTTTGTCTGAACACAGTATCGTGTTTTCAGGAAAAAATGTTGCTTATAAGAATCGACCTTCATCGCGATTGCTTCGATCGTATTGACTGTATTCTTTTGAGTGATCCACAGTAAGCAAAGATAATTTAAACGATGTGTTACCTGGAGGCTAATGTAGAAAGACGCCTACCGCAATAACCGCTACTCTCGGAGCGGTTGCTGTTTCTCGAAATCGAGCTGCCACTACTGAAACACGAATTAATAAATATCATCGTTAAACGTCATCATGATTTCCTCGCGTTGTTTAATCGCAAATTAAAGTAAAAAATCATATTTTCGTATACGTTTATCGTAATGTAGATTATGTAAGTGTCACGTTGACGTCTGATCATCAATTGACCAAACTACTGGGTGGTTACCCACCCGGTCAGACCTTGACTATTGTTACTACTGAACGTGTTCCCATACTATTTTTAAGTAGATGTATATCGAATGCATTACCATATCATCAACGTTTAAAAATATCTATGGTCCCTTTAAAGAAAATATTTTTATGGAAAATTTTGTTCAAAAACGCTAGCGAATTCAAAGGCTCGTGAATCGATGCTGCGCAATTACGAGACATGTTTCTTATCAAATGCTTATCGTATCCACGTGCAATTACTTACACCGGAAGCAGGGAACGTGCACGCAAGAATTTCCCCAGAAACAGTTTTATCGACGAGTGTGACTAGAAAAATAGTTTAAGTAAAAATTCAACGATAATAAATTTATCTAATATTTTACATGGTACGTCTATATACGTTACAACACTGTAAAACGATATAATAAAATATACGTTATAAAATTTCGATAGAGAAAGAATAGCGGAAAATTGAGCAATTAAAACGAGTTTATAATTACATTGCGATGGGTGTTCTTATTTATCCAAAGCAAAGCTTGTAATCTCTAATACTTTCGATATCTCGAGAAAAACATACTTGAGCTATTTTCATAACCACGGACACAAGTATACTTTCTCTCTCTCCTTTCGCAACGTCTGTGCAACATTTCCATACGATCAACAAGCCTCGCAATTGCCAGAGAAAAGTAAATCCTGATTTCGTGAACAGATATTCATTCTCCTCGGTGCGTGCTCGGATTCTGTTCCACGTTTCATCGATCGTTTTAGCCCACGCAAAATGGAAACCTGACCGGGTCCAGTGTAACACGCATCTCGAGGATGCTGTGCAATCCCCATAAACCTGGTTTAACCGACCGAGTTAATCTCCGGCCATAGGAGGGTTTCACAATCTGCCGGCTGAACGGAAAATCGTGTGCATTCTCGACCTAGCTAGCGTGTCTTAGCTCGCGCAGAATCCTCCGGTTCTGTCCGCTTCACTGGCAAACGGGTACGTAACCGCGTTAGAAGGCGATTGCAAAGGTGCATTTCTGAAACGGTAGGAACGGCCTCGGCCCATTGGCCGATTAAACCGTCGTCGAGAAATTCACGCGATTTGCTGACACAAAATCTCTGAAACCAGTTGTGGAATGGGAAAGAAAAGAAGGACCGAGCACATGTTCGGCAAACGTGACCACCACAATCGGCCCTTACGACGGAGTCTTTCTGGCCTTTCACTGTCCTCATTATTTCCCAGGGAACGAGCACGGGGCTCCTATATTTGTTCGGTAGGAAAAATTATTGCATAAGGAGGTCTGTTTCACGCTCGTGGCCCCGTGACTAGAACTGACGAACGGGACCGTGATCCGGCTATCGATTTTGTTCTGGGTTCTGCCACGAATGGTGCCAAGGAAACATCGTGTAAACGAAATATAAAATGCCACGATATGGAAATTGTAATTAATTTCGATGACACGGAGATTGGAATTAAGTGGACCTCTCTTGGAATATCCGAAATTATTTTATTTAATCATAAACTGAAAACGACTTTCCAGTTTAAATGGCTGACGCAAAGTCGCTCGAGAGGAATTATTTCGTCGCAAAGGTTACGATTATTATTTTTCACGATATAATTTTCTGAGTAATTTCGTTTCATTTAGCTAGTTCGTATCTCGTTCGTTAGAAATGGAACGCTCGAACTCTGGTTTTTCAGAATGCACACTTCAGTAGCCTGCGATCTAATCTCTTCGTGTTTGTACAGAAGTTTGTTCTATTATGCAATTAAAATAATAAAGTGCTAAATACGTTCGATTAACGTATAATACAACATCCGAGTTTCTCCCGGAGGAACATCACGTTTCACTCCTCATCACAATTTTCGCAGCTTATACAATCTTGAACATGAAAAGCAACACGTGAGAATTCAGAATCCGTGTATGTACAATTATCTGCACGTATCAATCTGTAGCACGTATCAATAGCCGAGTCGCCCACGATATCGTCCTCTGTACAGCGAATTGCCATTAACTGTTGCAGCGACGGTGTTAATTACATCGACCAAGCTCGAAATGCAACGTGCACGCTGAATTATATCTGAACAGGATTTGCGAATCTTCAAATATATCACTTTAATGCTCAATTAGCTTCAAAACTAGCGAATATCTCTATAACTCCAACTATTCCAATTTAACATCCACTCATCGCTATAATTACGATAATGCAATGTTTACCAAATGATCGTAAACGTAAATAACGCTAAGCGATGTAACGTGATAGAAATAAATAGATATATATATATATATATAATTACGCTGTTATCTGAACAAAAAAAAACATTGATTTTTCCAAAATCAACTATATCTTTTCGAATAATTGCAATGGCAAAAATTCCGTAACCAGTTATTCTGACTGCCTCAACGGTTCATTTTAAGCCATAATTAAGATTAACTTTCGAAAGTCTCTTTAAACTCGAATCTCTAGAATATTGCACCTTGTTTCGCAAGATTTTCGCGACTAGTAACGTCACGGGAAGTAGTTCCATGAAACACTTTCGTTAACGCGGTGATCAGCGATCTTACGTATGATTTGCATTCGATCGACCTGTTTTCATCGGGTTTCGCAACTCGCGCCTAGGTGCATTAAATGCGAACGTGGAAATGCAACCAACATGCCTCGCCGAGAAACTAGTTAGCCTTAACCGTAGTGTTCGAGTTTCTATCCTTCTTGTCTGTCGTACTTTTCATCTACCTCTCACCTACATCATCGACAAAGCGTGTCAATGCCAAGTATCCTGCGCTAATGCACGCCATAAGAACGTTGGATATCCTAGCATCTTGCAGACTTTCGATTCGTTTAACCCGTAAATTATCACAATTGTTCCTCGTATCAGAGACGAGCCATAAGCTTCTACGAGCTTTCCGAGTGGAATCAGAGAATGATCGAGTTCTGTTCGTAAATGGCGATCCTTTTTCGAATAATTAGGTGACAAAATCTATCAACGACCTGGATAGTTCGATTGAGTCTAATGGGACACTCATCGGGCGATTTAGAGGTTAGGGTTCAAACTCTGTGGGACCAATAATGCGATCGATCAATTTTGTTCCTTGTTACAAGTGAGATTTGTCCACATGTATCAATTTTTCATTCGCTGCACCATCTGTCCAGATGACCGAGATACAATGATGATCCCTCGAGATATCGACATTATATAATTGATCGACGAACTGGAGTAACCAATTGATAAATAGTTCGACTAATTTCTTTCTTTTTTTTTTTTTTTATTACTGGTAACACCCGTTACGCAATTTAAAATTCGCGGGTGGTTATTAAACTCCGGTCACATGGGTCGTAAGAAAATCAAATTGCAGAAGTTTCCACGAGTTCGTGGATGCAAATTATTGTGAAACTTTCTGGTATCTTTCGTAAGGTTTCGAATCGCGGTGAAAAATTGCAGGACTTCTGACATATCGAAAGGTACGTTTTCCATCGTACGAAACGATTTATTGTCCATTCGATGGATTTCGCAAACGCTTAATCGGGTGTTTATTTCGTTTATCCTCGAACGTCCATCTATGGAGTAATACGCGGGAAAGTCGTTGCAAATTACATAAGAATCAATTTGATCGGTCAGAGTGATAAAATAGAAAATAAAAAATACGAAAACAGAAAAAAAAAAGATAAAAAAAGGAAAGGTTACGTTTTAAAACTATGAGATTTTTCTGTATTTAATGCACCTGGATTAAAATAGCAACTTAATTAGTATATGTATAACTTCTCGAGCCTGTCTGGAGTAAAAAAGACACTCATTACATTCAAATTATGCCATAAACACTTATTAAACGTCTGCATATGAATCGCGCATGACGTGCGTAATTGTATTAAATGCAATAATGAACGCTCCTTAACGGGCAACTTGTACAGATTTTTGTTTTATTACATGTTTTATTACTCTATTAACGCTAAGGATATTTACATCAACTGAAGTATTTTTCTCCCGGTTGTTATCTTTTTCTATAAACAGTAACGTTACGCGTACGATTTATTACGTAAACGTTAACAAAACGATACCGGTAGTGCATACTTTAGAAATACGATAAAATGGAAATGAAAATGTTTTCCCCAATTTCTAAGAAATTAATAACCTATAAAACTATTTTCTTTTATAATTATTCCTTTTAATCGTCGAGTGTCATTATATGCGTTACTTCGAATAAAAATATGTCAGATGGCGCAACGAATTTACGCGTTAATATATATTAATATGTTATGTTACAATTTATCGACATCACTCGAGGAAAGTTTGAAATAAAATACTGTAAAGTTTTCTATTTACATCAATACATCAAAATTTAGCTTTATGACGACAAAGTGCAAAAAGATTGGTTGTTTCTGAAAAGAATCTATTAATTCGTACTCTCTTATAGACATGTTAATAACGTAACAGACCATACGAATATATCGATTCAGATCAATGTTGCACATAGTTCGTAATTTGAAATCGATGGCGCTATATTCAAAGTTCGCTGAATGGAACACGTTCAGTATATTCCAGAGGTCACGAATAAACAATAAAAGAATTCGATACATACCTCCGTTGCGACTGACTATTACTGCAGGTATTAGAATATCCGGAATCCGAAACCTTAGCATTCTCAGTGGATACCTCTTCCATCGTTTTCTTCACGGAATAATGTTTCTTTCAGACGATATCCGCAGTGTCACAACACTGCTACTAAATCAAATGAACTCGATGTTCACCTGTCATTTCTATATTTCGTAGCGTAAAAGTAGTAAAAACAGATAAGGAAAAACGCGAAGGCAAACTGTCTATATGTACACGAACAAAAAGAAACAATTCTTTTATTTTAATGTACTGCGTTCACCATTAATAATTAAATTGAAAATGACGCACCATGTAATCGAGTATGGAAAATCAGTAAATTAATTAAAAAATAAATGTTTGCACCGATTTTCTACTAGTTTCACAATAATAATAAACACTACGGTGTGTTCTAGACGGCAACATCTATGAGAACTGAACTACACCGTACATCACATATCTATCGCGCGGAGCGACTGTTCCGCATCACGCTGCACGTTCGGTAACACGTGAGTTGCTACCCCCTCTATTTCGCTGTTAACCTATATCGATGTAAAACGTGCCCCACTTAAACTACTCGACGACGAACGTGATTAAAATAATCTCCTCCCCACAACTTTACACTTGATTCCAGCGCAGTTTACTGGCGCGAAAATCCTTCCTTACGTACGATTGCGACACCTGCTGGCAATTTCTTTCGATGCCCGCTTTCAGTTCAAATTTAATGCAATGGATTATATTTAGGAACTGATTAAAAATAACATAATATACTGGTTTCCTATAAAAGTTATTTTATTGCACATTTTATGAACATATCAAAGAAATATGCAAAAAATAAATTATAAACATCGTATACTTTAAAAGTGCAGTATAAAAGTGAAATGCAAATACAATAGTCTGATTGGCATAACAATATCCGATCAATAATAAAAAGGAGAAACTATATAAAATTATAATTTATTCTTTATATTTTATGTTTGATATACACAATGATAGTAATATCTTACTCTGCTATATCACAGTCATCAGGTACACATCTTTGAATCCTTGAGATATCCTGAAAGTTAAAAAAAAGAACACGTCAGGTTAATAAATTATAAAGATAGTGTGAAATAGGATATTCTGTTCAGTGTTAAAAAAAAATAAGTGGAAGTCAGTGTAAGGTTTTGAATACTTAATGTGTATTTTAATATCACCAAACAAGTCAGTTACAGTCTCCTAAAACATCATTGCGTATGGTCATTGAGTAGAACAGTCTAACACATGTACAAAAGTGTCCATTATAAAACGTTCATGTTGTGCGTCAATTATTGGTATTTGACGAATTGTGATCATGGACATAATATTAATTTCCTAAGAAAACGTATTTTTTTCTTTCTTTCTCTCTCTTTTCTTTTTTTCTTTTTTTTTTTTAAGAAATTTGATCTAATTGTAAAAAATAACATGTTGATATATTTTATGCAAATATATCTATACACGTGAACATATGTGATGTTGAAGCGTTTCCAAAACAAGATTTACTCATAATACTTCAATGGGAAACATAATAACCCTCCATTGTCCTATGTCTGTAATTATGCATATACATAAATCCATTTTATGTTTACAAAAATACATAATAAAATGTCATTCAATGTCAGTAACAATGTAATATAAGTAGTTACTTGCATCTCGTATTATTAAAATTAAAGTTATTATATACCATTATAGTATATAAGTTCTTTAGTTGAGAAATATAATTTTGATTTGCATAAAAATATGTTTTAAACATACATTCACTCTATTTATATTTGCAAAAATATAATTTTGATTCATATCGCACAAAATTAGAACATGTAAAATTACATCTGCGAAATATTCGGAAACAAAAGTATTATTTTACAGAATAAATCTTGTTTTGTAATTTTAATTCTATGAAATATGTTATCCATCGCGGAAATATTTCTTGAAACACATACAAGAAATAAATTACTTTACGTTTTCTTTCATACACACTATAGCTAATAAAAGAATAGTACAGAACTATTGGATATAAATTATAAACAAAAACTTGTTTTACTAATTCTAAAGCACAGATTATATTTTAAAGCCTGCGCGAATAGTTAAAATTAATATTATAATGAACAATAACATGCTTCTTGTTTTACAAACAAGAATATAAAATATTAAGACATAATTTTATTCCATACTTCTTTTTTTTTTTTTTCTTAAACATATTCGCTCATCTTATTCATTAATCTATAAAGACCTCATACTTTTCTTTTCAAAAATTAGTTTGAATAAACTTTCATTTTAATATGATTTTAATACGAAAGTATATGCATTGAGAAATACTCTTACCTCTGAGTAACACCTGTAGTATATTACCATACAACATTAAACGCCCCGAGTACACATTGCATCATATACTTCCTTGTGCTAAAGGAAGAAATTCCAAATTTAACTAATTTTGTGTCTTACATATTCTTAAACTGAATCTTTAAGATCACTTTTCGCACAGGCCTCTTAAAATAATAAAACCAGGAAGTCAGGTGTACGTGTAACGACATGTAAGGATAAAGTAAAGTAGCGTTAAAGTTTCAGTAACGTTGAAATCGCGAACGTAAGCGGTAGTTAAAAGTAGGTAGTTGGAGTAGTTTCCTTGGATGCGGGCCCGACGTGGTCAAGTGAGTCTTAAAATTCGTCTCTTTTATTGCGTGCGTCCAGCTTGTGTATACCAGTCAGTCTGTGAAGACAAATAGAAAAATTACATTTTCTCCTGTTTTCAAGTAAAGTAATCGTCAGTTACAACGTCGGGGTGTTAATATTTAAATGCCTCGCTCTTTCTCTCCTCTCTTTTTGCCATGTACTCAGCGATTTACTTACGAGGTATACAAAAAAAATTTAGTTTTCATCTTCGTCCGTTCGTAGTCGTTTTCTACGATCTTCACCGACGTTGCGTTCTTCTGCTTCTAATACCTTTAGTCGAGATCCACAAATTTCTTGTCCATGTAAAACCTACAAAATATCGTTTTATGGATTAATGGTTTTAAGTGTAATCTTTATATAGAAAAATTCATTAATGTAATATAAAACATGATAAAACATACATCAATTGCCTCATTTGCACTTTGCACACTAGCATACTTTGCATAACCACAATTTTTTCCTGGAAGCATGTAGACATCTATAAGATTTCCAAATCTGCAGAAAGCATCCTTCATAGCATATATGGGAGGTACTGGAGGTCCACATACAATGAAGCACCTTTTAGCAACCTCTGCATCTATACTAGCCATTGGTTGCACAGGTGGTAATTTAACACACATTGAATGCTCTAAATCTAATTATGTAAAAATGTAATTATATAAGAAAATCATACATTTATCATATAACAAAGACAAAATAATATCTCACTTGGTGCTGTTAATCCTGCAGCTTGAATTAAAGACGTAGCTTGAGCAATAGTTTCAGCTAAATGTGCTAAATCTGTCCTAGCACTAGCAATTCCACCTGCAGAACTTCCAGGTTTTATTGCACTTTTTGGTGGTGCACTTGATAAATCTGGTTTTACTATCATCCTATGACCAGGAGGATATTCAAAACCATGAAATTTTTCTCTTGCATATGCTGCTGCACTAGGGTTAGAATAAACTACAACAGCTTGACCTCTTGGCATTCTATACCTTACATCATTTTTTAAATGACAATAATCTAACCCAGGTACAATATCAAACAATTTCCATAATTGATCTTGATTCAATGCTGGATGTGCAATTACTTGCAAATGAGTATAACCTTCAGAATTTGGATAATTTGTAGCAATTTCTAAACTAATACTGCTCTTTCCAAAGTTTGATGAACTATAACCTCCACCAGCACCATCATAATGAGAAGATAGTCCATTATTATATTTTACATCAATGTGTTCAGGTTTTGGTTTTTTTGGTTCGGCAAATACAGCTTTATATTTTCTATCACATTCTTCAAATGCTCTTGCTGCACTAGATACTTTTTTAAATTTCACATAACCAAATCCTTTTGATTCATTTGTATTTCTATCTTTAACCACTGTTGCATATTCAATTGGTCCAAATTTTGAAAATTCTTGCTGTAGTTCACTATCTGTCATAGACTTGGGTAATACACAAAATAGACGAACCCACCTTTCTTCTTCATTCGTCTCTCTAACAGATCCTTGATCACGACTGTAACAAATATCTATAATTTTATATTTATCAACAAATAAATACTTATATATTAATTAGACACAAATTTATTTCAAAGACATAAATAATTATTCAAACTCTTACTTTGAAGCAATCATTACTTTAATAGGTCTTCCAACAGAACCCAACATTTTTCCATTCATTTCTTCAAGGGCAAAAGCTGCCTCTGACGTTTTCGAAAATTTAATGTATGTAACTCCTACATAAACAATATGCATTACTTTTTAAATATTTAAATAACGCATAAAAACATGCAAATATATAATATGCATAAATAAAAAATATGCAAAAATTTATGAATGTGTAAAAAATGTTAAAAAATAAAATGAAGCCTTATTGATTTCTTCAATATACAAAAGAAATTACCTTTATTTTCCCCTGTAATTCGATCTTTAACTACCCAAATATCTTCGATCTTTCCAAATTTTTCAAAAGCTTTTCTGAGGTCGTCTTCTTCCAAACTTTTATGACATATAACAAATAAACGTGAATTCGGTGGATCATCATTTTTTGATCGTAAATCCGTTTGCGAATAGTATGAATCCCTTTCCCTGTGGTCAGCCATTTTGCAAATGAACGCTGCAGACTACGTCGCCCGTCTACGGTCAGTAAAGCCGACGCGTTCAGGGACGGCTGAAATAGGGTTCTATAATATCAATTTCCTAATAATAATTTTCACAGTTTAATTGACCAAACATATTATAATGTTAATTACACGCTTTTCTTATATAAATTTTCATAAAATTACAATAAAAGCTTCTCCCATACTTCTAATTAATTTTAATATTTGTTAAAATAAATTAAATTTTATATTATTAAATTATAAATATTGATTGTTTTATAATATATTCATATAAATTTAATATACTTTAACATAAATAAAAATAAAAATATCTAATTGTGTTAATTACATGTTCATTAGTTTTATGAAGTTTTATTTAACTTTGGTGACTCACGGCGCGAAATTATTTTTACTTGGATTTCCATTTTAGTCGATATAGGTTTTGTTGTAAGTCTAAGTATTATGTTCTGATTAAACTTTTTAGTTTAAAGCTATCTAATAAATTTAATTACCATACTAAAGAAAATATTTACAATTCCGAAGTACCTTGTTATTTAGAATTGAAGTACAATAATAATTGTAACAACAGATAGGTTAGATTAAATTACTTCCGCATTGATTTCACAAGACTTGTTGAGCGACTTAACAAGTCATGCTCTACTATTTTCTCGTAATACAAACTTTCTTATATGAAAGAGACATATAGGTAGCCATATATCAGTAGTTTTCATACCCTGAAAATATGCTATATAAATTTTTGTCATTGACCTATTACTTTTATTTTATATGAAACATTATACATTATTTTATGCATTTTTGTATTTAATAAGATAATTTATTCTATATGATTTAGATAAATAAAGAATAAATAATAAATTTATTTTTTAAAATATATATATATATTTTTTTTTTTTAATAAACCTGTATCCTTTAATTAAATGAAATTTTTTTTTATAACTTTTTACAAAATTTTATGTATTATTAGATATAATACATATTAATACATTTATCATTAATAACATTAACTTCAATTGTAATATTAACTTCAGTTGTATATACATTTTGTCACCACAAAATTGTATTAGCAATTTCTACACATCATATGTAGAAGCAGATACATTTCCACCATGTCCAGTCCAATTTGTGTGTACAAATTTTCCTTCTTGACCAAGTAATTCATAAGTATGTGCTCCAAAGTAATCTCTCTGAGCTTGAAGTAAATTTGCTGGAAGTTGAGCAGTTCTATAACCATCATAAAAAGCTAAAGCAGTTGATAGTGCTGGTGTTGGTATGCCTAATGTTACAGCTGCAGATACTACTATTCTAGCACTAGCTTGACATTCTTTCATTGCTTTAGCAAAGAAACTATCTAGTAATAAATTTGAAAGTTTGGGATTTTTTTCAAATGCTATTTTTATATTTCCCAAAAAGGCACTAGAAGTAAAAAATTATGATAAAATATGGTTATTAAAATTATTATTTAATAGTACTACATTTCAAAAAGAAATATGTATACCTTCTTATAATACATCCTCCTCTCCACATAAGAGCAATACCACCATAATTTAAATTCCAGTTATAAAGCTTTGCAGCTTCTCTTAATAACATAAATCCTTGTGCATAGGAAATAATTTTAGAGGCATAGAGAGCTTTTCTCAAATGCTCTAGAAATTGTTTTTTATCACCTTGATATGTAGCATTAGGACCTTCCAATACTGAGCTTGCTTCTATTCTTTCACTCTGCAAAGCAGAAAGGCACCTAGCAAAAACTGACTCTCCTATTAAAGTTACAGGTACTCCATAATCTAATGCTGCAATAGCTGTCCATTTTCCAGTTCCTTTTTGTCCAGCTGTATCTCTAATTCGCTCTAATAAATATCCTTTTTCATCCTTGTACTTAAGTATATCTCTAGTAATTTCAATTAAAAATGAGTCAAGTTCTCCTTTGTTCCAGTCATTAAAAACATTACTCATCTGTTCTGGATTAAGTTTTAAACCATTTCGCATAATATGATAAGCTTCACAAATAAGTTGCATATCACCATATTCAATACCATTGTGTACCATTTTTACAAAATGTCCTGCACCTGTGTTCCCAACCCAATCACAACAAGGTTCTCCATTGACTTTTGCACAAATTGACTAAAAATATATTTTGTTACCAATACAGCTAACCACTTATTGTACTAAATCTACTATACTAAATTTTTAAATAACTAATTATATTTGAACTAAATACCTGAAAGATTTGTTTAATATGTGGCCAAGCCTTAGGATTTCCACCTGGCATTAAAGACGGTCCATATCTAGCTCCATCTTCACCTCCACTAACACCACTACCAACAAATAAAATTCCTTTTTCTTCTAATTCCTTAGTTCGTCTATTGGTATCCTGGTATTCAGAATTACCACCATCAATAATAATATCTCCAGGAGACAATAAAGGCACTAATTGTTCAATAAATGCATCCACAGCACTACCAGCTTTAAATATAATATATTGTTATATGTGATTATTTTAATTACATTAAAAAAAAATAAAAATTGTGTATTAAATATTGTATTAAAATTGTTTACTAAATGGCTATTATATACATGCTTTTAGATATTATAAGAATAAAATAAATAATAATTTTCCATAAGGTCAAATTATTATTCTGAAACTTATAATCCATAACAGAAAATTACCTTTTACCAAAAGCATTACTCTTCTTGGTGATTTCAATTTATTTACCATTTCTTTTAATGAGTATGCACCAATGACTTTTGTCCCTTTAGCTTCATTTTCCAAAAAAGATTTAACTTTATCTGTTGTACGGTTGTAAGCACATACAACAAAACCATGATCATTCATATTTAAAATTAAATTTTGACCCATTACAGCCAACCCAATAAGGGCAATATCAGCAACTCTATAAGGTAAAATATGTTTTTCATTAAATTTGATGTAGCTTAAAAATATATATTTTAATATATAGATATAATAATTGCATATATTTTTTAAATTAATCTTAATATAATAAATTTCTACTATTTACTTTAGAGAATTATTCAGTTAATTGCCTAATAAGTAATTAGTTTACTACTTATTGACTGAAATGGACTTGGATAAGGATAGTTACATAAACTGGATTATCAAAAAAAGATATTTAAATATTCTATATAACTTTAAATCTAGAATTTATTGAGTATAATATAAATGTTACTCACGGTTGACTCATTTTAATAATTTTGATCGAGTTTTTAGTAATAATATATTATTTGTTCCTTTTAGCGTAATATCAAGAAGCAACAAGTGGCCAACCGCTTCTACCACGAAGATCAAGAGTGAACAATCATTTTCGAATAACTTCGGCATCAGCCGACGTTTCGTAAGCCAATCGCAGTGCACACCAAGGTCAACATGAACTCGACACTTTGTGAACGCAACACTGTTATCAAAATTTCATAATTTTAACATTATTTAGATATATGACGTAATATTATACAATAACTAAAATGATGAAAAATTCAAACATTATTTTATTATTTAATCTTCTCGAGAAATTAGCCTTTAAGAACATATTTTGTTAAATTTTTTTATATTTATTATTTTACATTAATATTACTATAAATAAAATTTTATATTACAATATAGAAAAATAATATCTAGTTAATCTTAATTAATTTGTCAAAAAATTATATTAAAAAATTTATAATTTTTGAGACGATGTATCAAAATTTTTATCTTTTTATAAAATATCATAATGTTACTATTTAATACAAATATATCATACGATAGACAATGAAGTTATTTTCATCAAAATAAAAATATTAATATTTATAAAATACTAAATTTATTTCAATATAATATTAAATAAGATAATGCTAATATATGTATATTATTTAGGATTATTTAAAATTTGTATTATTATATGAATTTTGTTTTATATTTTTATTTTTTTTATATCTAGTTTTTTGTTTTCTTAGAAAAACGAAAATAGATAATGATTCATCAAAATCAGCTAGATAATCTGGAACTTATATGATGAGGCTAACTACTTCAAAATAGATTCTTGTTTTACGCGCGTTTAACTGAAAGTTCTTTACCTCCAATCAGTGTCCATATATACAAGACTGACATCACTTTCAGTTATTGCTAAAAGATGATTGGATGGATCGGACGTATGGATGTTTTAATTGGAAACACAACATGTCGCGATTTGCTTGATTAGATTAGGGAAGGTCTTCGTATATTTCTTTCACTTTTGGGTTATCCTTAGTGTATTTTCAACACTTTATAACTGTTCTTAAATACACATTTTACATTATAATGTGTCAATAATGACGCTAATTTATCACAAACATATTGTGAAAGAACTTAATAAGAAACTGTACATAACCCTTTGACAATGAGATGCCCCATTTCTGAAACCAAATATATCCTTTTTATCGAGAAAAAGACTGTACAGGAACACGATTAAATAAGTATTAGCATTGAGTGGTTTAGTGTCTTGACCAATATGGGACTATTATTTGCAAAATTGTGGAGTCTTTTTGGCAATGAAGGTAAATTCAATATATGTTGTGACAATATTGTATCACAGTTATTGCAGTGCTTTGTGCGTGGCGTAGTATAAGTAATAATACTACAATATACTTGTATTTAATAATACGTGAAGAGGAAAACTTTTTTTTTTTGTATTAAAATTGTATGAACAAAAACAATGCATTTTTACTTTGACAATATATGCAAATGGTTAATAAATTTTAAAATATTTCTTGACAAATACAATTTATTATATATAAGAAAATAATAAGAAATTTAATTAAATATATCGAATCTATATAAATTTCATGATTGTAAGTTTTACTATTTATATATTCAGAAAGTATTTCAATAGAATAATTTCCTTCAACCACTGGATATCTAATGATAATTATAGTGATAAAAAATAAAAAGTTTAAAATAAAAAAGTTACATATTTAATAGATGTTGATAAAGATAATGAAAAAATTAAAATTGACTTTCATGTGTTTGTTAAATAGTATTGTAATTAATGCATTTTGAAAACTTATTGAAGTTTTCATTGTGCTACTTTAAACATATGTTAACATATGCTTTCCATAAATTTTCCTTTTATAATATGAAAGAAGTATTTAAATCTTCTGTGAATTTAAAATGATTCTCATAAATATAATTTAAGTTATACAATTGTATAATTATAGCTTAATAAATCTCTATTGAATTATAATTTAATTCTCTTATTTTTCAGAACATAAAATAGTTATGGTAGGATTAGATAATGCTGGTAAAACAACTATATTATACCAGTTCCTAATGAATGAAGTTGTTCATACATCACCAACAATTGGATCTAATGTTGAAGAAGTTGTTTGGAAAAATATTCATTTCATAATGTGGGATTTGGGTGGACAGCAAAGCCTGAGAGCTGCATGGTCCACATACTATACTAACACCGAATTTATCATTATGGTTATAGATAGTACAGATAGAGAAAGACTTGGTGTAATAAGAGAAGAGCTATACTCAATGCTAAATCATGAAGAATTAAGTAAAGCCAATGTCTTAGTTTATGCTAATAAGCAAGATTTAAAAGATAGCATGACAGCTGCTGAAATTTCTAGACAATTAGATTTAACTTCTATTAAGAAACATCAGTGGCACATACAAAGCTGTTGTGCTCTTACAGGAGAGGGGTAAGAAAAAAATTTGCTCATGTAAAATTATGCAGTGCCATAAATTTTTTAAACAAAGATATTCATTACTGGTAATCTTTCAGGCTTTATCAAGGTCTTGAATGGATTGTTGGACGCTTAAAAAAGACATGACGTACATTATGAGGATGGATTTTGAATGTAATAAGATATCTAAACTGTAAAGTATATGTTCAGTGTAAGTTACTGTGCCACTCTAACAATTGTACAAATGATATAAGAATGAGTGATCATTTCTCAAATGGTACACTAGCTTCATACATAACTTAAAATGTAACTGCATATACTGATTAAAATTATCATTGCAGACAATGTATCAAGTGGTGGACGGGTAAATTTTATCTTATCTATTAATGTGATATAAAATATAGTGGCAAATGATTATAATATAAAAGTAAAATAATGTTTTAACTTTCTCTGTGTAAAATATACTTAAAACATCATGTTATAAGAAACTGAAAAAAATTTAGAGGATCAAGAGTCTTTTATAGAAAATATTGTTGCATTAAGAAAACTATCTATAGTAAACAATTTTTTTATCTGTGTATAAAAAGATATATATTATAAACCTTTTACAGCAGGACTGCCAAATTTATCTGTGAGTACATATGATTATTTATAGCTATAAACGCTACATTGAAATTGCAGTCTGAAATGTATTAAATTTTATTTTTGATTCACTAACATATTTAATGAAAATATTGCATGCATATTTCAAGGATAAAGAATTTAATCTTGATCCCGTCCACCTGTGTTTATATAACAAAAGAAATAGATTATTTATTCATTCTACTCAGTTAATGTGCGGATAAAAATTGTTTGGCCTGTGCAATTTCCAAAAATATACCTATGTACATAGTTTTTTATACTCCACATTAATAGTATACAAATGTAAAAAGTCACCTTCGATTTAACACCAACTAAACCACATATTTTTCAACTTTCCGTATAAGAATTAAAATATTTCTTAATGATTAATACTGCAAACATCTTCAAAAAATTTCAAAGCAATTCAACCAGTCTTAACTAAACATTTGAAGGCAGAAAACTGCTCTGTGATATGTGGATTCAACAGTGAGATGGTTGTTTATTGGTAATATTCAATCTGATTTCTATATAAAATAGATAATTATATATAATAAAGGTGTGGTTTGCATATAAAGTTCATTTAGTTACAAAAGCATTTGTAATGTTCATAAATATGTAATAAACATTTTTTTAAATATTATTATTCTCTAAGCATCCAATTGACAGCTGTCTCATTTAATTTACTTACTTACGTAATTAACTTTTATGTAGTTAGAAATATTCCAGTATTTAATAATTATTAAAATGTAAAACATTAGTGATATATTGAGAAGATGATTCTAGAAATTGTTAAGATCATTGTATGAAAGACAAGCCAGAGTGAGATCATACATTTAACATTTCATAAAAATAAACAGTAGTTTTCTCATATTGAGAAATAAAGCAATTAATTGTCTTAACTATGACATATTACTACAGATACACAATATTATATATTCCATCGTTAATGAAATTTTCGTTGTATAAAAATTTTTAAACATGCAGTACAAGTTACAGGTTGATTTATTCCATTAAAACTATACAATTCACATAAATTAAATATACATACGTGTGCACATTTCTGCTTCTTATATAGTTTAATTTTATTTGAACTAAATTAAAAAAATCATTAAATTCAGACATGTTTGTTTTTAATTGATTATTGTTAATTGACTTATATAGTAGGTATAAAATGTTTATGTATAAGGTTGTTAATTAACATAAGAACTGAGATTAATGTAAAATAAATTCATGAAACTTTCTTTTATGAGAAGTAAACGAAAAATTACTTATTGTAATATGCGATTTCCTACTCCCTTGATTATTTTTGTTTCTGCATATATTTTATATTGCTGGACTTAATTAATTAAAATTACAACGTAACACTACAAGATTATAAGAAAAGTTATGTACATGCTATATTAGTTCAAATAAATGAACATTAAATTTTTTACATTTTTGTTCTAAAATGTTTTAAAATTCTAATAAATATATTTTATTTGCCCCCTTGAATAAGAAGTTAAATATTTAATAAAAGTGGAAAATAAATAAATAAAAAAAAAAAAAAAAAAAAAAAAA
>NW_016908212.1:1332407-1352947 GCF_001483705.2 Eufriesea mexicana | reverse complement strand
AAAAAAAAAAAAAAAAAAAAAAAATTTTATTTTTACATATGTTACTGATTCAATTTAGTTACAATTTTAACAGTTATAGTTTACATGATTTTAAATATTATTGTCAAATTCAACATAAACTATTTGGAATTATAATTAGTTACAAAGATTAAACTCATTATTTATTTTATACTTTTAAATACAGTAAGAAGTAAAAGATTGACATAAAGGATAGTTAAAATTTAATAAAGGATCTGTCTGTTGAATTAGATGAAATAAGCACGATGTTGAATTAGATGAAATAAGCACGATGTTGAATTAGATGAAATAAGCACGATGTTGAATTAAATTAAAAAAATAAGTGAAGATAACAGAATTAATACTTTTATTTCTATAGTTTCAGTTATATATTTTGAATTTTATTAAATATTTTATTGCGATAATTTAAAACATTAGTACAAATTGCTTTTTTTGTCTTTCTTCTTTCCTGTTAATTAACGAAATAAATTAATGATCAAAGTATTTAGTGGAGTATGAGTTATTTTGTATTCTTTGTCTATATTTGAGATGTAAAAAAAAGAAAACAAATATAATTTTTAAAAGGTTTTTTTATTTTCACGTTCGTTATAAATAACGTATCGCACACACTCACTCATTCTCGTAACAGTGGATCTACCACTGGTATTTTTTTTTTTTTTTAAATTTATGATAACCGAAATAGCTCGATGCAATGGAGCTATATTTATGTTTTTAAAGAATCTAAAATCAACAACTGATGCACTAACACTGCAACAATTTTTACATGTTTTATTAGCCCTATTTATTTTCTATTTCATATACTAAGAACAATTATATTTAACAAATTTCTGCCGGTAAAACGATTTTTAATAACCACACGATGTTCTTTCATCGGTACAAGAACAATAAAGATACTTATTATGATTGAATCATATTCTAAAATTTTTGATATTTTTTTTGGCAGTGTCTGTTCAATTTACGGTATTTGAAATGTTCACTATTTTCAGTGAATATCTTGATGATTTACTAACTTTTATTACAATGAATTTATCATTTTTATTTCTAAAATTGTCGCCATTTAAGTTAAACATAAAGCGACAAATATATTTACAATTTATCTTACCTATTGTTAATGCGTATATTAGGGTTTTTTTTAAAAGGGCATGGCAGTTAAAATTATGTATATCGGATGAATTCATATTTTTCGTACTTTGTTTTATATCGCAAAATCCTTATCTCATTTTTATGAAATTTGTTTTTAACAGAAAATACATAGACGGAAATATTATTAATAAGTGTAAAAGAAAATTTTTAAATATAATAAACTGCGAAACCTCTTCTTAAAAAGTTTACATTCGTTACATGAGGCGATTATTTATTGTTCCAATATTTAATCTCTCGTCTTTCTAAGAAGGCACAACAATTAAAACGATTGGTTTAAAGTCATATTACAATGAATTTGAAAAGAGGTCCGAAAAGATTATACTTTTCTGTGTATTAATATCTTTAATATGATAAAAAACGGTCAGTTTTTTATTTTATTTTTGAGGTCATGATAATGGTGTGACACGAACTTAGAAGGTTTCAATGATCTTGATTTTTGATAAATAAAGATGTTTAAGCTCTAACGCATCTCATCAGAAGCTCGGAACTTAAAGACTTGGGCCTTTCAATTGGGAAACCGAGACCACGAGCCCAAACAAGGGACGATAAGACACCAAGGGCACGAGATACTCCGAAAAGAACGGTGTAATAATTCATTTCTTTCATTCCATAGTACTGCAACAGAACTCCTGAATGGGCATCTACATTTGGCCATGGATTCTTTACTTTACCAGTTTCCAAAAGAATGGGAGGAACTACTTTATATACTTGAGAAACGAGCTAAAAATATACGAACATCAACATTAATTAAAAGAAAATTTCTATTTAGATTATGATGAAAATAAAATTAATTTGATATAAATCATATAGAGGACTGTACTACCTTGAATAATTTGTCATCTGGTAAGTGTTTCAACGCGAATTCTCTCTGGCATGTATACCTAGGATCAGTTTTTCTGAGTACAGCATGTCCATATCCAGGAACGACTTGTCCGCTCTTCAGTGTGTTCCAAATAAAGTCCTTCATTTTTTCGTCACTAGGGCTGTCTCCAAGCTCACCGCGCAGCTTTTCTAACCATATCAACACTTCTTGATTTGCAAGGCCATGAAGAGGGCCAGCTAGACCATTCATACCAGCCGCGAAGGACAAATAAGCGTCGGACAATGCAGAACCTACTAAGTGAGTAGTGTGTGCAGATACGTTTCCACCTTCGTGGTCAGAGTGTATCGTTAGGTATAAGCGCATCAGTTCGATGAATTGTGGGTTATCGTATCCAAGCATGGTTGAGAAATTCCAAGACCAATCTTTGCACGGATCAACGGATCCTACGCCTTTACCACCCTTGTAAATATTTCTGTATATCGTAGCTGCGACTACAGGTAATTTGGCAATCAGATTCATTGTATCTTCGTAAGTGCTTTCCCAATATTTTCCTTTGTGTACACCTTTCGTGTATGCTTTAACGAATTCACTCTCGCTGTTTAAAAGAGTGATGGCGGCGGAGAATTGTGTCATGGGATGCAAAGTTTTCGGGAAATTGTTCAGGGCTTTAGTTACATGCTCAGGTAATGCACTTCTGCACGCCCATTCTTGAGAAATTGCTTGTACTTGTTCTTTCGTAGGAACATCGCCGGTAATCAAAAGCCAGAACAAACCTTCCGGAAGCGGTTCATCACCACCTTCAGCTTTGGGTAAAATTTTCTGACATTCTGGAATTGATTTTCCTCTGAACCTAATACCTTCCTCAGGATCCAGAACTGATGGTTCCCATATAAGTCCTTTAATTCCACGCATGCCACCATACATCTAAAAAGGAATAAAAGGTCAAGTTATCATGTGATATCAAACACAAGTTGAAAAAAGAAAGAGGGAAACGAGTTCATTGACATTGATCTATGATGTAACGACTACGAGAGATGCACTTTGAACTCGTTTGAATGTTACTTTTACATTTATCATGATTTAATGCTACATATAAATGAAGTATAAAAAAAAATATATTCAAACGTTTAATATAACGTTGCATAACTTCTTACTCAATTAGATGTCATTAAATACAAAGAGCTTTATCGTCTTCAGAAAATCGCTAGAAATGTGATAGCCAGGGAATAAAGTTCATCAGCTGTTGATATAAAAATTAAGACTTTCTGGTATACGTTCATTAGGCGGCCAAAATTTTTCCGACAACCTAAAAGTCTGCCTATATCGTGATCACATGATAAGCACGCGACATTTATTTATGCCATAATGTATATCATTCATCCGTGACATTTATCGGTATTATAAAAAATAACTAATATTCTCTTACACGTGGTGTAAAATGTTGCGATCTTTGTCGCGTCATCGGTTTTCCAGAAAATTGTTACTATACCCGACAATTTATTAGTAGAGAAACGTTTAAACTGGAAAAAAAAATACGATGCAGTCGAAATTGCGTAACGGTTAAGTGCGTACCATGTCTACTGTGACCTCTCCCACTTTCGTGGATCCAAATTGTTTACGGAACTCCTTGATCCGTTCCTGTTCCTTCGGTAATTTCTCAGCCAGAATCTTCTTTAAATCGGTGGAGGCATCACTCAATGATCTCACAAATACGGTCGATGTTATTTTCTGTAAAAATAAGGAGAAGGTTAATTTACAATTATCTCATATATTTCTTAAAGTCTATTAGTTGCAAGTATCTACATATTGTGGAAACAATTCAGCTTATCGTTGTCTTTAATGTATATAAAAATCTAATTAACAGTAAGGTTTGAGGCCTCGACAAGTTCTTACATATAGAAATTAAATTTTGAAGATATTCTTTGCCCTTATACATGGGTACATAAATTAATAAGAAAATGTAATCAGCGAATTTAAAGAAACAATTATATCTTTCGATTAATGAAACTATTCCTATTTTCTATTTAAACACAATTCGATAAACGTAATTAAATTCTCATTATGTGTAAAACTTGAAATACCAATGTTACCAATTTTAACGAGCAATCATAAATGATTGTTGGATTACGTAAAAACGACATTCGTGACATCACGTTAAACAGTTACATATATATCGGTTCTCATAATCCACAAAGACGAGCTTTTTCCTTCTGACTGATCAATTTCTGCTTCTATTCTCTTGTTTCGTGCGAGAACGTTTTTGTTTTCCGCAAGACGGTTATATCGATAAGTCGGTTAGTCGATAACCAAACTGAAATTAGTCGCTCGTGTTCCGGCGTGACAAGAAGTTATTTCAGAAACGCGCGTGAAACGATTACGTCATATCATACGAGTTTACCTTTTTTTTTTTTCCTTACACGTATTTTTAGCCTTATACATTTTTTATACGATTCTATCGTTTGACGTACGCAGTCGAACACGGCGATTCATTATCCGCAGGGTGGCGCAGAAATCTCTAGATAACGGTAAATACAGACTAAAAGCTCGGAGAGCAAACATCGATTCACGACCGCATTTTGCAACGTGAATGAGAAATTAGGTCGAGGAGAAATCAGAATGGGAAGGTAAAGCGGAAAACCCGGCTAGGATTTCTGGATTTTGAGTCCAAAAACACGACAGATGGAGTCACTATTTCATACCTGTCTCGCCCTCTATGTTCACGGTACGAAAAGAAACTTTTCAAATTCCATTGCATCTTTATTACTACGTTTATATTATAATTATTTAATAAACATATCAGCAGTGAATGAAAGTTAAGATCTCACCGAAATAAATAAAATAAAATGTAAGTAAGATGAAACGGATATCCTTTAAATCGAAATAATTCGTGTCACTAATTTATAATTTTTTCATAATTCGTTACAGTAAATGTTCATTATGATATATATGTATAACAATTTACCGATTAAATGGCCCAGTTCGTGTCAGTAATTACTGTCGAATTGATCACGATACAATGGAAAATGGGTCTCTGAAAGTTACGAGAGTAATTAGGTCAACTTTTTCGAACTAAAACCTCTGCAAGACATAACCTCTCGTTAAGAAATGGCGCGATGAACGATCGCATTATTGAAAAACTTTTCGATCGAAGGATCCATTTAACTATATTCATCCTTTTCATTGGTGATATCCTCTGCTAGGTATTCTCTAGATTGGCGTTATTTCTACTAAGTATAACGACATATGGTCATACCGCACTGCGGACCAAATCATCTCTAATGTACGATATACCGTTGAATGCGAATTGTCGGTGACCTCGCCCTTTCTATTGAATTTGTCATTCATCTTACGAGTTCACTGCACATCACAACTCTCCACATGTATATCGAGGTGTGCATACCATTCAATTATATACATGTAATATTTTGTCATCCAATGAAAATGGCAACTTGAAAGTGCCGTTTAATTATAACACGAAAGTTTAACTTGTTACATAACAGTACGAGCTAAAAATTTCGTTTGTGAAAGCACAGGCAGACAGGCAGCCACAAGAAACGTACACGAATGGATATAACATTTCGCAAAGGATTCATTCTAAAATGGTCACAGATACACGACTGGGTTATGAAAGAGGGTTTTGTATCATTGAGAATGACTGGCGTTAGCGTTATATTTTCGGATTACATTGTACACTCTTTTTCGGTCAGCATATTGTATTTATGAATGTAAAGGTTCACCTAGATCGTTATTAAACATATACAGAACGTTGTATTTGGATAATGGCCAGAGTTGCGAGTGGTCGATGACTAAAAATAAATAGTTTCACGTGTTGTATAATTCGACTTACGCTACATAATGCACACGTGATAAGAAAATCGGATATAAAAACGTGTCCTTTGCAACACGGTGATATTCAAGGTTACAGAAGCAATGACGTGCATTTCACTGGGATATATGAAGTTCAAAGTCGTGGATGACATGTCACAATCTGATACTCGAGATGACTTAGAGGTCAGTTTAGCGAATGGTTCAAGGACATGTACTTGATCTACAAGTATTGGAATATCTATAGCAAAATTGCAAGAACATGAAGCTTTGATTAATTGTTTTCATAATTATGTGGATGAATTGTCACGTTTCCTACAAGACCAACTATTATTCTCATACATATAAACGAGGTGTAAACTGGATGTTAAAGATGAAGCAAACCACACTTGAATTAACCACATTTTAACTCTAAAGAATATCAAATATTTTACGGACAATTTAATTGTTTCTTTACGATTTATAATCTATAACAGTATAATTACTATTTATATATCTATAATAATATACACATAATATTGTACAGGTATTATCACGTAACGAAAACAAGGCAAGTAAGTACCGTGCGTTATGGATTGACGCGTTCGCACCAAGAATTTATTGCTCCAACTGTAAGTAACAATATACTTAGGCTGTAACGCAAGACGAATATCAGGTGGTAACCACAACGATGTAACGAAATACTAATTGAACAGATTGACAGTGACTTTTATTTCCGTCATGCGTATCGTTGCAATCAAATCAAGAACTTAACCCACGCCGATCCAATTGCTTTGCCATCGGTCAGCTCCTCAAATCGAATTAGTATTCAAATTTCAAGATAAATATCAATTCTAGCCGTTCATATGTTTTACAGCATTCGAGAAGCATGGAGAAATTTGCAGTTGAAGAGAGAATGTTTTGTTATAAACTTCTGTGAAAAGATGAAAGGATAGATCCGAGCAAATGCTGTTTTCTCAGTAAAAGGTTTAATGCGGCAGCTAAACGCTGGGTCTCGAGTATCGATGAAGAACATGCAAGAAATGCTGGACCTCGACTAGAATGTTGAACTCCAACTGCTCCATTCACCGGATATGGTATAGTCGCACTATCGTTTATTCTGGTCTTTACAAAGCTTGTTTAATGCTGCGGAATTTAATACTACAGAGGTTTGCAAATTCAATGGAATTCATTGTTGAGGAAGATAAAGAGTTTTTCGAAGGACTCGAGAGACTATTCGACAAATGATGAAAGAGAATCATTTATAGAAGCGGTACGTGTGCACATTCCTCGATAAAAATGTTAATTTTCTGAAACAAGATCATTTTTAATCTCGTAAATTTTCTCACGAATTTTCCAAACGATAATTATCAAATTATTGTTTCGGGAAAAGTTTTCAGGTTTTCAAAAGAAGAAAAATTGAACGTTGACTTCCATCCAGAAAATTATATAATGACGGTATCTTGGAAATCGTCTTAAATTATTCAAATCGAAACTTGCGTTACCTACAGCGAACCATGAGAAGTTCAATATAAGATCATCACGCGGATCAGAAACTTTCAAACACAAAGGTCAACTTTCACCGTAAACGATGTATTTCCGATAACATTTCCCGCGTTCTATAAATGGATCTAAAAATAAATCGAAAGACATTATATTTACATATCTTTCACTTATGGTCTTTCTTCCTTCACAATACTCGCGCGAGTAAAAGCAAAGTGACATAATCGTGGCGAAAAAATATACGAGAGCGAAACATCGACTCGTACATAATAGTAGTTCGATATCGCTTTTTACAAAGCCCGGGCTTTTTACGTCGAGTGATAATTAGTCGCCTACGAACAAAGTTCAACACGCGATCTCCCACTGGTGTACAATACGATTCATGATATATCGTAATTAATAAATACTATTACGTAGCGTTAATTAGTCTGGACAAGTTAGTGCATTCATTTCTACGTAGTTGGTATTTAAATAATGTTCTATCGTTGAATGGAAAACTTTTATCGATTCCCTACCAGACTTCCAGTGCTTATCTTCGCATACCTTCTCGTGTCAATTTTCAGGAAAAATAAGTAGTTGTTAATTGTATTTTAAAACTGTCGAGTCACTGAAAGAGTGATTTTCAAAATGGGATATCGCAGTAATGTATCTCGGTAATTTTTGAATGTACCATGAGAATTTTTAATACTAAACATAACACAAGTTGACCATTTTGATTAGAAAGTATTGATCAGTGAAAGATAAAGCATACTATATACGAATCTTAAAAGAATTACAGTAAGAAGTAAGATATGTACTTGAAAATTGAAGAGTTCATATAAAAAATGACTCCTGCCAATATTTTTTATCTTAAAAAATATTCTCGTATCTATCATTAGTTTTTTATAAAATTAATGAATTCTTCCTTGTATTATAATAAAAGAAAATAGATAATTTTTTGATAATACCGATATCACGATGGCGTGAGACTTCTAGTTATTCGATAGCGTTATTACTTAAGAACTCGATAAAAATTAATTATAAACACAATCGTACAGTCGAGTGATAAAATTTTAGCTAAAGCACACGATACTATAATAACATACAAACATATAAAGACTACAGAATATTTTATCCAACGCTCTGTAACTATCTACATTGTACACAGTACACTATACTACACTGTAAATATTTGATCTAAGGTACTGATATCTTTTCCCTCAGATTTTTCCCAAATAAAATATTTACATCTAATGCAACGATAGCTCTTTCATATGATTTCAAATTACCTTTGAATAAAAGACAATCTCTCTTTGTACATCGACAAAAAGAATCATCTATTTTTCATCGTATCGCATCTTTAGTATTTACCCTTTTACAAATTAATTTTTAGTCATTCATTTTTCTTTCTTTAATAACTAGCAGAGTTTATAAATTTATATGTACAATAAAATGGAAATGATTGAAAATCGCTGCCCTAAGGTATCTCCTTATCACAGCAAACGCGATTGAACTAAAAGCTAGCTAAACCAGAGATGTAATCAAATATTTAGCTGAATCAGACAAGCTATAGTCAGAGGTTTAAAAGGTCTAGATTAACGTGAATATAAATGATAAGAACTTTTAACCGCTGAACATGGTCATGCCTATATAAAACGTGCACGTTATCTCGGATTATTGTAATAGCGTGCACAGGTGACGTATATGATAAAGTGCAAGTGATTTCGTTCAATTATCGATGACAGTAGGGAGGAAAAAATCAAAATTAGGCGGAAGCCATAAGCGTGAAATCTTTTAACGCTGGATTATCAGTAGTACGTAAGTTCTGCGCGTTTAGTGACGAACGTGCAACGCATATTAACCAACTCCCGAAGAATTTACATTTGAAATAAGAACTTGCCAGTCTTTACTTTTCAATTAGATATAACACAGATATAATTAATGACTTTTGTGTCGCCAGATTAGTACGGCACGTGTATATATCACCTTAAAAAAGAAAATATTTTGCTGTATTTCAAATATTTTTCTTCATTTGGTCGGTGTGTATAAAAAGCTTCCTATCATTGGCAATTAAATCCTAATGAAATGGAAATTAATGACCGCAATTATAAGAAAGTCGATCGCATGATTTCATTATAATTATTTACATGCTCTTTCTTGCGGTTCGAATGTAAAGTGATTCTAGAATTGATTTGTTCTATAGTCGATGGTAACGGGAACTTAAATAATCTATAGGTCGATCGAAGACATCAATTCACGACTCGAAACTTATTTTACTGTGTGACTTATTTCCTGTGGCGTAGGTATGACGATTGGAAGCATCGTATCGTTGTATGGAAATTTATAATAAATTTTAATTCTACGTTATAACAGGTACTGAATCGATGTTACTTAACATTATTACCGTGAAATTCTAGTCGTACGACTAGCATGAATTATTCAAGGAAATCTGTTACAGTGCCACCTTTTTCTCATATGTATGCACGAAGATAACGATACAGGCAATTAATAACACGTTGTTTACCGTTTTCAACCACGACTAAACATCAAGTTGATTTATCCAGCTGTTTGATTAATTCTGCAATGGAAATTAGGTCTGCGACGAATTACAACCCCCTAATAACATGATATCGAAAGAGATGAGACTGGAAAAAATAAGTTAAAAATAAGTAAATTTTACCCTGACTAATAGATAAGTGAAAACATTTCAATACTTCCATATCACAGCTATGGGTAAAAATAAAACTACCCATTAGGCTTAAACATCTAAACCTTTCAAAAAGAAGAATTCGAGAATTCACGTTCTTTCGCTTCGCGATAATCCATATTCTTAAAATGTTCATAAGAATGATAGAATGATCTGATCCTAAGGCAGCGTATTAACCCTTTGCACTCGACGATTGATTTGGTTAAAGAAGGGTACGAGTTGAAAAATTTTGTGCTATTAAGCTGATGACATTTTGTGAGCAGTAAATAAGAAATCCTACAATAATTAACACGTAGAATTATTTAATTTCGATACCTCGCACACACTGTTAGCATTATTTTAAATTTGATATGTCAATTAATATCGAACTTCGAAATTTTATCAAATGGCGACTGAAGGGCGCCTCTCGAGTGCAAAGGGTTTAAATGGACATGATTCATAGCGGTTTCCTCGCGTGATCTTCAAATATAATTGAAAGCGCGAAAAAGAAAGAAAGGATACCGAGTGCCCAATTAAATTTCGGATCGGTGTGCTGGTTCTGTCACGACGAACAGAGATTATCGCCCCACGTGTTCCGCAATGTATTCGCAGATTTGACGTCATACATCGTGCGCTATTCGTTTGCGGCATGTGACTCGGAGTGACATTACTTGCACCAGTGGCCGTTTAAGTTCTTCCTAGTTTCCAATGATTTATGGACGTGCCGATGACGTGCACGACTTGAACGATTTCTATGAGAAAATCCATTCGTCGATACGTGTGACACGAGGCATCGAACTATCTCGATCGCTCGAGATCGGTATTATACAATTTGGCACGTACGAATCTACTTAAACAGTCGATTAATAGAAGAAAGATAACGATTGTGTAACTTCATTAATTCGCTATTAAGCTCGCGATTATGCATGCCGCTGATCACGATTCAGTCGGTTCACGATTACAATCGAAAGTTCGTTGTCGCTGGAGGAAAAAGAAGAGGAAAACGCTCGAGGTCCGAGAAAGTCTGGAAACTCTAGAAAGTCTATAGATCTGGATCTATATTTTCGCAATAGACAGAAGAACAAGTGTATCATGAAAAATTCGCACGGGTAACAACGAAGATTAACGCATTCTGCGACCGTGGAACAGGTTTATCGTCGAACTTTGGGTACACGCGTTAACGGTGCCGCATTATTCGTATGCATTAGGTCACTCGCATTACTCACTACGTTATCGCGATCGCGACTTTGTCTCTTATTGATATTTCGACAGAGGAGCGTTGCTGCATCTTTATCTTGGCTCATATTAGACGCGAATGAAATTAATTACTTGGCCGATATAATTTAATCAGGCGACTCAACCGGATCGTGAGATTTTAAATATTCGTGTCATTTCCATTTTAACATTCGGTCACTCGCAGCGGTCTTGAACAACTCCATAAAGGAAATCATGCGACTCATCCTCCTTCTAGGTTTTTCCTTGAGGCCGCAATAACGGGTCGTACGAAATCAATTTTCCGCTTAATAGTTTCGTGGAAATCGTACGTGGGATCTTCTGTCCTTAAGAAAAAGACAAGGAAAATTGATATGCGTAAATAACTCGTTCGAAACTGAAATACGAGAAAATTTTCGTGCGGATGCACATTTCAGCGAAATGAAGATCTTTGGCCTTATTTCCTTTCTCGATCGAATGTAGGTTGACATCGTTGTATCCTCGTCGAGAATAAGTTCTCCTTTGCTGTACTGATCCTCATTACCCGTGCAAGTGCCCGTCGTGTTCACCGAAGAATTTCAATTCTCTTCATACACTCGATCCTCCAATGACCTTGATTATAAGATGTATATGTAGATATGAATTAGCCATCAAAATTGGACAGAACAGATAAGCTGTTACGAAATGAAATTTAATATAGATCTTACGATTCCAGCGAATTTTTGCACGCGTTTTATGATACAGAAATAACGCGATAATCTTGCGACGTTTCGAATAAACTTCGTGTTTAGCTACCGCTTATCAGATTCAGAGATAAGCTGGGTTATTGAGACGATATTGTAAATTTTCTGTAAAATTCTGGAAATACAAACTAAATAAGAGAAGATACGTTGCATACCAATGTCGAACAAATTGGCGTTAAATATGGGATATACAAGCTAATCAAATTTATCTATGTCGAAGTGAATCTTTGCGAAAAAGTATTTCGAGTTAGAACAGAAAACGGTGAAAATAATTCAAGGTCCAAAAGCTGTGTCTTTATACAGATTTGATATTCGTCTAGATATAATATTAAATCATAAATATCTATAATTAATTACCTCTGAATGATCGATGAAATAAATGATTCTAGAATATCATTGTCGTCATTATATCTGAATTTCTATCGAATAAAAATTTTCCGAATACTTTTAATTGCATTTATTTTTCAAAGATAAACGGGAAAGTGAAACGAGTGGAATTTGCTGCTTAAAAATATAATCTTGATATCTCTTATCAGAATTTGCAAGAACGTGTAAGCATAAAAGTAATCTCGACCAAATCGAAACATAATAATAATTTGTTTAATTAATTATGCGTAACATTATGTAAAAGACTCCATAGCGGTCGTTATCTTTGATTGCATAACTAACAAGCATGTGAAGGGCACTACTAGATAGAACACACCCGCAAACTACAATTATCTAATTGATTTCGCGCCATATAATCGTCAAATGGCGCTAAAATGACCGAGAAGAGGGTGTCACGCATGATCCAATCTTTATTAACCCTGAAATTCAATCGTCTTGCCGACAGCTCGACGTTTGTCTTCAACTTCGCTCGAATCCGAAATTATTAAATAACAACGCCACTCAATTTTCTTAATATACTCTGCAACATTTTTTTCCACGTATGAATAATTTGTAACTTCGTTTAATCAAATCGCGAGAGTTCTATAATTTATGCGAAATTCATTCTTCCTTCTGCTTTTCTCCTTTAATTTTTAATCGCTATTCATAACGAAAATAAATTATTTTATATTTGTACAGTCGGAAGGTCGATTTGAAAATCTGACTATATTAGGATATCGACGTGTTGAATTATTGTGCACGTTAATAATAGATGATTTCACTTGTAAAAGAGGGAGAAAAAAGAGACAGTTCTAAAGTAGCATGTTATGCGATCCGAAGGTTACGTTCATATATCTATGATATTAGGTAATCAGCGAGCCATCTGTAAGTTAAGAGAACAATTTCTAAATCTGCCAAAAGTTACAGTAGATATACGTAGACTTTGTATTAAACTATTCGCTCGAGTTTAATTGACTGGTTCAGTCGAACTTATGATTTAGTTCGACATTAAACAACATTAATAACGTTCGTATTAATACTTTTATTTGGATTAATCGCATTAATTTTAATATGTCTCGTAAAATTTCGTATTTCCCTTCATAAAACTATATTAATATATATATAGTTCTATATAGTTATTTGACATTCAGAGATTCCAAGCGATCATGATAAGAATAGAAAGGGTTAAAACCGGATGTATATGTTAGCTATAGATGGCTAAACGACAAAGAATTATTTCGAATACAGCGATACAGCGGATGAAAGCGGCACGAGTAGCTGAAAATTCGATCGGTAAGCAGGTGTTTGTCAAGAACAGGTCACGAAGAAATGACTAATGTGGATCGAGAGGACGAAACAGATTCTGACCTCGAATTCAATCTAAAATTATCATACCTTACGAAATTATAATACTGTGCACTCCTCAATGAATATGTGTGTTGGCATAAGGAATTCTCAAATATTTCCCCATACACGTTGTCTGGTGTTTTGATTTACAAATATAAGGACATACGTACACATGATAATTTAACAGGAATTCATTTCAAGTTTGGCTATGTAAATGCAGCAATATATATGTACAGTAACAATATATTGTTACAATGGAAATTGATTGACAGCTTTGGTCTTTGATAAACTAACCTTTCAATTTTTATATCGATGATCGAAATTAATATTTCGTATTCCATCTGTTTATCTGATATACAATCACTGGAAATTCCGTGTACTGATCGATTAAAACTAAAAAGATACGTCAATTTATGCGAAGAATTTATTCATGCATTTCATAAATATTTCAACTATAATCCACCACAAAACTGATTTACACCGCAAATGTACATTCGTATGAAGTATTTCATATATCAATTTAGTAATTTCACGAATAAACGTTAAAAATGGAAAACAGTTAATGTCCTTTTTTTAACGTATATGATTTAATAACGTTTATAATTTGCGGTAGTCAATAAATAATAATTGTGTGCTTTCTATAAATTTATTACGTAACTACTATATCAAGCTTATCTAAATTAATGCCAAGTTCTGTCGATCAGGTAAACCCTTTCCCCTTCCCCATTCAATATGTAATTCGATAGATAAATTTTTAGAAACTTAAACGGCATATATATTCGTTTTATGATATTCATAAGATTTTATATTACCGTTGAATGCAACTACTCGATTCTCTAAGATGTTCCCATATTAGAGGTATTCCTTCAAAATAATGTGCATTGTTGGAGCTTCGCAGAGGTGTTATTAAGCATACGTTCGATAAGTTGAAAAACCTTTAACTTCAAACCTTTCATAGTTAGCATTTTACCTATTCAATCAACAAACACGATCTAATATTTCACCCAAATATTATTAATGTAGACAATATTTTATGAATTTGAGAATTTGTATACCGACAGTTCTGATCGTGTATGTTACTAGGCTATTGGTCGATACAACGAACGCCTACTGGATATCCAGAACCGTAGCATCTTGACTCTTGACGGTGTGCGAAACTCTAGCGTTTCAAAAGAGATGAATAATAAAAAGATATACATTTTTATATCATAATCTATTTAAAATAACCCACTATTATTACAAAAAGATAATAATATACGTTAAACACTTGATTGCCGTTCGAATTTCGCACCGGAACAACGTGCAGTGGTTTAGGAATCATTCAAATATCATATTGCATACCAAGACCAATCAATTTTACATAAAATACTTTACCACGCACCTGAACTTCCAAACAACGTTTGGGAGTGAAACGGAAGAGTGCCATTGTTCTTTATATCTTGGCTTATGGATCCTTCCTCTTTCTTGTTACCGTCAC
Organism: Eufriesea mexicana; assembly: GCF_001483705.2. NCBI lineage: Eukaryota > Metazoa > Arthropoda > Insecta > Hymenoptera > Apidae > Eufriesea > Eufriesea mexicana. Next base: position 1,337,846 of record NW_016908212.1, on the reverse strand, counting down.
ACCAACTATCCAACTGACCACGCGGAGCTCTGGCGCCCAACTCGACTAGCTCTGTTCGTTCGTCATGAATATTTCTATAGCGCGTGCGCAAAATAGCAAGTATCCTCAAAGGATCGTGTATATCTACAAATCTGCCACGTTACGTTCGTAAGAAATCTCGAGATCAATTTTGTGACTTTTTTTAGTAAGTTCCTTGAAAAGAAATTAAAAGGTAATGTTTAATAACCTTACTATAAAAAACATGCAAAATGAATATTAAATTTTAATAAAGACTTTATGAATTTTGTACGAATTAAATATTTTAATTCTTTGCCATTGTTCCACCTAGGGAATTTTAACAATTGGTAATTCAGGTTAAACTTGGCGCCTAATATCACTACATTTAATTGTATTATAATATGTTTATTAAAACTGTCATGCTTAAATGTATAATTTTCTATAATTGCAATTTTTCATCTTTGTGATATATGTCTTCCCCACTTTCAGATAATCAGCGAAAAATATCAAGTTTATTACATATTTCCAATAACGATGATAGTCTGCAATTCACAGATGTATAAGTAAATATAAATAAATAAATAATTTTACATTATATTCTTTCTATGAAAATTCATAATTACTTATTTAATGTGAAAAAATGAAATCCACAAGTAGTTTTGCTTAAAATAATGTCTTTTATAATATTTATAGATAATTCTATTCCATATCTACGCACTTTTTCATCATCATTTTTAATTTCTTTTAAAGTATTTAAAATAATTCGAGGTATTTTAACATTACACATGTTAAGTATGTTTTTCATACATGTGTAATTTACTATTGGAAAAATACCTGGAATGATTGGAACATTGATTCCAATTTCTCTACAGTCATTCACAAATTTAATGAATATATTTGCTTCAAAAACAATTTGTGTTATTATAAAATCTGCACCTGCATCAACCTTAAAATAAAATTAATATGAACATTAAATAAAATTATCAAATGCATAAATAAGTAATAAGGCTAAATGAAATAATTACTTTTTCTTTCAAATAAATCAAATCCATTTCTTTAGATGGTGATTCTGGATGCATTTCTGGATAACCAGCAACACATATACAAAATATGTCGCCAAACTGATTTTTTATAAAACGAATTAAATCAATTGCATGAGGAAATTCAGCATTTAATTTTGTTGAATCTAAAATTTATATCTTATCATAAAATTCAAATACACAAATTTTTGTTATGTACAAAGAATTTTAAGTATAAAGTATTTCACACGAGTATATAATTACCACCCCTTAAAACAAAAATATTATATATGCCACAATCCAATGCTTTCTTTAATATAATTTGGACTTCAGTAACAGTTAAAGCATTAGCTACAAGATGTACAAGTGTATTACTTGGAAGTGTATTAAATATATCTAAAGACAAATAATCTTCCACTTTCTTTGACATATGCCATGTTAAAGAATAAAAGAGTGGATGATATTTATTCATTTCTATAAAAATGCTTATAACAAAAATTGTTACTTATATAAGTGTAATTAAACATTATTAATATAAGTATATTAAGCATTATTAAGTATATACTGTACATACCGTTTATAAACATTATAATTTTTTGTACGAATAAGCTCAAAGCTACAAAATATAGTATTTCTGTCGATTGCATTTTTTAATTTTTGTTTTAAATTAATAATTTCGCGTCCATTATCCGTAGATTGAAAATAATTTGCATTACTATTGCATTCATAACTATCAATATATTGGTTATATATTTTATTTTTTAGTGTATATTTCCTGATCATTTTCTACAATATTTAACTGAAAAAGTTGCAATCAACTACATATTTCTTCTTATGCTCGAGATTATATAAAACTTTTGTTATCAAATTATATATTGCAATATATGAAATACATAATTAACATGATATTGCAACACAGTATTTAGATTTAAAAAAAAATATTACAATAAAGATTAATATTTTTTTTTTAAAACTATTAAAATATATTTATAAATTACTAATATTCATGGTTTATTATAAGTATTTATTCATGGTTTATTGTAATACCTCATGGTAAATTTACAAATTTAATGTTTTAATAGTTTTAAGTAAAATGTATTAATTTTTAACATCATTTACTTTTTTTTTGATAAATACAACTTTCTACAAATTTCTGTTATTGGAATATCATATACAGGAGGTATACCACCTGGAATTGTTTCTTTTTTAGGACATGAATGTTTATCTGTTATAGTTACAATATCACTAATATCTGGAGTCATAGATAAGTTTATAGCTGGGTAAATAATAAATGCAAATGTAGCAAGAGCAGTTAAAGCCCAAATTGGAATTGCTACAGCCCAGTACTTAGAAGGCCAATATGTTAATCCAAGACTATGTAAAATTTGATCTGGTACTACAGCCCATATCAAATATAAAAGAAAGATTATATTTGAACCTATGTATAAAGCGTATCCATAAACAGATCTTGGTCCATATGGAGCTGGAGTATGTTCCATTTTATATGGAATTAATTTTAAAAATAATGAAAAAATAATATTTACTTAATAATAATCATAACTTGGCACAGGTGGACCAAAAAGTTGCATAGTTTCTATTACTAAAATCAAACTATCAAAAAATGATGTCAATGCCACTCTAATTTTTCGTACTTCAGTTCCAGAAATTACTCTATAAAACATAATATAAATTAGTGAAATAAATTAAGTACATGCTATTATAATAAATATACAATAACTTACACTTTTAATAAATTGTTGTCTAATGTCAAATTTTTTGTAATACTACCTCTTGAAGGTTCTTTATCAACTCTTAATACTTGATAAACAATTTCTGCTTCCCTTGATGATGGAAAAGGTATTGACAAATTTCTGTACAAAAATTAAGGTTATTTTCACATTATACATTTGTTTCACAAATTCTATGTAATAATATGAAATTATTTATTTCCAAGGATACACACTAAAAGTACTCATGATATTAAAATGATATAAATATCATAAATAATAATTATCTTTTAATTTATTGATATAAAAATATTCGCTATAGTATCATTAAGACTACAAGTTCTTATTAATTCATATCATTGGCATGCCTTTTAATAATGCATTTAAGTAATTAAACACATTTAATCATTTAGTTATTAACTTTATGATTGATTGCATAATATAATTCAGTAATTTAGTTACTTTTTACAACATAAAACATTATAATTCTAAAATTTGATATTTGATATTTATTCAAATCTATAGAATATATTTTGCGCATATGCATATACCAACCTAGTAATTTCTTGTGAATTGTATGGTGTTATACTACGTTGTAAACTGCTCCCTACATTAATCACACGCAACAGTTTACACATAAATAGTACCAAAATTTGGTATAAGGTGGTGTATGTGAATGTAAAGATTTTTAGTAAAAAAAACCAGTGTACTTTTATACACTTCAAACGTAATGGGCCGAAGAAAAAGTAAACGAAAACCTCCAAGTAAAAAAAAAGCTATTCAACCATTAGATACGCAATTTAATTGTCCATTTTGTAATCACGAAAAATCGTGTGAGGTTAAGATGTGCGTATAACAAATTTGCCGCCGATTTTTATACTACTTATATTTCAATTTTACTGCTTTGTCTTTCTATTTACAGGGATAAGTCAAGAAATACAGCTAGGATTACTTGCAGAGTCTGTCTAGAAGACTTTCAAACCACAATCAATTTACTTTCAGAACCTTTAGATGTGTATAATGATTGGATTGATGCTTGTGAGAATGCAAACTGAAATTTATTATTAATGTATTAGACTAAGCTTATAGATTTATTTATTAGTTTCTTTTATCAAATCATCAACATTCTATAGCATAAATGAATATCAATTAGTGTGCAATGCATAAACAAATTTATACTATATACTTTATATATTAATGAAGAGACATTTAATTATGTAAATTTGCTATTTTTTTTTACTTCAGAGTAATAGAATTTTATATATATCCAATTGTACTGTATTAAGTATCACACCGTACTAATTTTCATTATATGATATTTGTATAACCATATTTATGTATATCTATATCTTGTACTTATTAAGTAAGTATACAAGTGTTTATTTTAAAAATAACAAAACTAGTATGTAATTTCTATGATCTACAAATATTTATAAAAATCTAAAACATGTAATGTTTTTACTATGTGTTTTTATTATACAAATTATTATGTTATTGTAAAACAATGACAATATAAATAAAGCAGACTTTACTATAATTTTTTATAAGTATTAATGACTAATTTAAATAATTTATTACGATTTTGAATATACTATTACTAAGGTTACTAGGTAACAGTATTTTTTATAAACGCGAGAATCTAAATAATAATAAAAAAAATACAAGGCTAATCACATTAATGTTTTTATGTGATTACAAATATTTTTTTGGTGATAATCATTTTAAATATAAATAATTGTTCTTAAAAGGTTTAATCAAAAGTAAAAAAGAGGGGAAAAAACTAAATACGAAATAAAGTTACGATGTAGTTCCCTCGCAAATACTCAGCGGATGTGTTTCATAGCGCAGTCAAGATGGCGTTCCACCGAGTGGAATATACTTGTTAGAAAAAGTGCGTGAAAAAAAATGCCGCGGAAAGCTTGAGAGCGACGCGTGCGAGCTTAAGTGAAGTTTCGGTGGCACAGTGAATCCTCGTGATTTCACCATGCATTTTAGATAAAAAGAAATCAAATGCCGAGGTTGGAACAATGCGTGTATTAACCCAAGTGACAAGGCTTGTTCGCTGATCTTCGGACATTGCGGAGAACCGTGATCGTCGAGCGGCGAACAACGACGCTATGGCGTCCATCGGACGTGTGTATGTGTGTGTCATTATTTTTAATCCGCAATTAACGGCTAATTAAGCAGTCGTAACTGCGGATCATAAGTAGAATTCAATGCGTGTGAGATTCGTGTTGACGCCGGTTACTAAACGACACGACTTCCTAGTGTTAGTCGTCGCACCGGATCGGTTCATCTAAAAACAAACATTCTGGGCTGCTTTCATCCCCCCCTCCCCGTTTGACAGCTCCTAATCTAAATTATTTGGAACATTATGAATATTCTATTTCGATTTCTGCGATTACGTTGTCACAAACTAAATTGTGCTTACGCTATGATCCTTTCATTAAGAAATATGGTTCAAATCGTTACAGTTTGAGTTTATTCGTAAGCTCGAGAATGTGACTAAGCTGATTTTTCAACAAGTGTGTTTAATTGCAAGTGTTTATAATAATTCATAGTTTATATACCGTTTTGAAATATTTGGTTTCTAAGTCTATGAATTTCAATAATATGTCACGCATGCAATCTTCTATGTAAACATTAATATATGTATATATATATATATATATATATACACACATATATATATATAC
>NW_016908212.1:1325823-1332325 GCF_001483705.2 Eufriesea mexicana | reverse complement strand
CATATATATATATATGTATATATATATATATATATACACACATATATATATATACATATATATGTTTATAATTATTAACTTCTATTTTAATAATTAGATATTTCGATAATAATATTAATTAAATATCTATTTGTGTTGCTTTGTATGTAACAAAGTAAATTTTTTTTATATAGTCTACTTTTATGAAATATAACTGTATTATTGCATATCTGTATTATTTAAAACATTGTATGTGATACAGCAATGTATTCCATAAATATGCAATGAACTATTATTCACTTGAAATTATTGTATACTTTGTCTTAATGAAGAATTTAATAAATTGTCAAATTTAATTTATGTTAAATGTATATATAAGGTGCAATATTTTGTTTTATGTTGTCTATTTTGCATTTCCAATGTCTAGTTTTTATTATTTATATGTTATTTTAATTTAGGACTTTTTCTCAATGTTATCATGTTTTTTGTAATCAATTTATGAATGTATCAGATTATTGTTTTTGTAAATGGAACTTAAAAAGGAATACATTTCTTATTGCAGGCATAAATGAAAATAAAATTAAGGGTAAATAATGTAAGTGGTTTAAAAACAACTTAATTGTTAGTGTTATAGAGGAAAGTGACAAGACATTCCATAATTTCATATGAAATTTTAGTAAAACACATTGTGATTTAATGGACTTTACACATCATGTCAAATAGTTTGGACAGTTTTTTAACACGTATTGGGGATGTCACTATAGAACGCGTGACTCCTCGTTCAGGCCCTAAGCCTAATGAAACAATGATGTCAAATGAAACTGCAACAAACACAAACATGAATAATGTAGAGCCACAAACAGGAAATGATGAAAGTTCAGATGAATCTAGTGGTGAAACATCTGATGGAGAACATGACAAGAAAAATGATACATTGCAGTCAGAGGAAATAGAAGAAATACGTTCAGAAGGATCAGGAGACGATATGGATTTAGACGAGACAATTGATTCACAAATTGGTGTTCGAGTGGAGTCAGAACGGCAACATCATTCTCAGGTTGAAGAGGATGATGAAGAACCAGTTAATATATTGGATACTTTGCCATTAGAAGGTTTGTATAATATTGCTGTTTTTAAAATTTTGTTAGATTTTAATGTGATACTATTAATAACATTAAATCTTTTAAAAAGGAGCCCCAATAGAGGGGCAAGAAGTGTCTGAAGCAGATTTACTTGGAAAACCAATTTCTAAGGATACAGATGATGAAGGAAGTATAGGAAATGAAAATGACAAACATGAAGGTCATTCTTTGGAAGAAGAAAGTGGGGAGAGCAATAAGAGGCATGCTGATTCAGAACATTCTGATACAGTTAAAAAGAAGCAGAAAAAAGATGATGGAACTGAGGGATCTACATCAGAATGTGAAACAAAAGCAGAAAAGAAATTAGCAAACATGAGGAGAAATATTCGGGAAGTTATGGATGAAACGCAACTTGATGAAGCTACTTTATCAGCTCAGCGACAAGAGATGGAACGTCTTCGAAGGGTACAAGATCAACAAAGAATAATTCGTGAAGTTCAACGTCAGATAGCAATAAATAGACAAAATAATAAAACACAAACAAGAGTAATTAGTCTTTTACAAGGAAAACAAAATCAAGTAGGCACTACTATCTCACAATCATCTCCATCTGCACCAGTTCGTTTACCAAATACAGTGCTTCTTAAAGTAAATTCTGGATCTGGGACTGGATCTCAGACTACTTCTAGTATGCAAACAAATCAAATACAAAGAAGGACAGTAGAAGGATCTCGAAGGCAAAATGTTAGAGGTGTTTATCAAAGTGCACAAACATCAATTTCAAGAGTTGCTAATCGTCCTAGTGGCCCCAATATGTTGCAACAGAGAATTCGAATGATGACTCCTTCTGTGAGCATATCTCCTGTAGTTCCTAAAAAGGAACCTATGGATAGATCTGAATATTACTCAGATTCTGAAATCTCAGATATAGAAGCTGAAGAGGCTTTACGTGAAAAACAAATACATGCTGCTAAAAAGATGTCAACTGGACTAAAGTCTCAAAAAACAGCTAAAGGCAAAGATGTAGTTACAATATCCAGTTCTAGTGAAAGTTCAGATGATGATTGCATAGTTTTAAGTGATCCAAGTGGTGAAGAAGAAACAGACAACGAAGATGATCCATCCAATTCTGGCATGCACACTAATGATAGATATAACATTCCAGATGAACATGGTAGAGTGTTAATAAATGTGGGTCATCCTGAAACAGAGCCTGATGTATTTTTAGCTCCACAGGTAGCTCGCATTATTAAACCTCATCAAATTGGTGGTATTCGTTTTCTTTATGATAATATTGTTGAAAGTATTGAAAGATTCAAAACTAGCTCTGGTTTTGGTTGTATTCTTGCTCATAGTATGGGTTTAGGAAAAACACTTCAAGTTGCTAGCTTTTGTGATATTTTTTTTCGATGTACTACTGCTAAAACAGTGCTTTGTATTATGCCTATTAATACATTGCAAAATTGGTTAGCAGAATTTAATATGTGGTTACCATATGAGGATCCTAATGCTATGGAGAAACATGGTAAAGGTTCAGATATTAAATCAGAATCTGTTGTTGAGCTCAAGCAAGAAGTTAAAGATGAAAGTGGGAATCAAAGTGACATGTCAAACATGTCAAGTATGTCAAATATTTCAAGGCCTATCAGTACAGAATCAGCTCATCGTTTTGGTCAAGAAAATACATCTCAATCTATGAATATTATGCCAGAAAATCCATATATTCATCAAGGATATGAAACCCACAGTATGATGCCTGGTTATGTTCAGGATAATATGCTGAATAAAAATATATCAGAATCACAAGTACATATGAATGAAAATTATCACAGTGATATTTCACAAAATGCTTTGTATAATACAAATACTAATCCAATATCCACTTTTGATTCAATGAAGTCAGAAATAAATTGTCATAGCATGCAACAAAGAGCAAATATGTCAGATACAAAATTTGGAGTAGAAAATCAGAATTCTAGCAATATGTACTCTGCTTTAGAAAATCGACCACAAGGTCCTATGTATCCAGGTATGGAAACACGAAATTCTAGCACTTTGTATCATGGAGTTGAAAATCATTCTGGATCTATATATCCTAATTATGACAACTCTAATAATACCTTCCCTAATTATACAAATCGATCAACTCAAGAATCAGATCAAGAATCAAGGAAAGATTGTTTTAAAAGTGCTTTACCTTCTATTAATACAGAGATTAATGTAAAGAAAGAACCAGAAGAAATAGTCAAAAAAGAGGAGAGTATTTGTACAGCAAAAGAAGAAATTGTAAATGAAGAGAAAAAGGAAATTGAGAAAGTTAAAACTCCATTTAGTATAGATGCTCCCATTAGTATGGAAATGAGACCACGACATTTTCGTCTGCATATTTTAAACGATTCTCATAAAACTATGGCGGCAAGAGCTAAAATAATCCAAGATTGGCAAGTAGGAGGTGGTGTTTTATTAATTGGATATGAACTATATAGGCAATTATCACTAAAAAAGCCAAACAAAGCAAAAAGGAAACGTGGACAACCTTTTAAAGATACTGTTGATGTTGAGGAAGAAGACAAGAATAAAGGCTTATTAGATGAAATGCATGAAGCTTTAGTTAATCCAGGCCCTGATTTAGTCATATGCGACGAGGGTCATAGAATAAAAAATTCCCATGCTAGCATTAGTATGGCCCTGAAACAAATGCGCACAAAACGTAGGATTGTATTAACTGGTTATCCATTACAAAATAATCTCTTAGAATATTGGTGTATGGTTGACTTTGTAAGACCTAATTATTTGGGAACTAAAAGTGAATTTTGTAATATGTTCGAAAGACCAATTCAGAATGGACAATGTATCGATTCAACACCGCAAGATATACGTTTAATGAGATATCGAGCGCACGTATTACATGCTTTGTTAGAAGGGTTTGTACAAAGAAGATCTCATTCTGTATTGCAAATTTCTTTACCACGAAAAGAAGAATACATTCTTCTTGTTCGTATGACGCCACATCAGCGTAAATTATATGATACATTTATGAATCAAGTAGTAAAGACACGTGCTGTACCTAATCCATTAAAGGCTTTTGCAGTATGCTGTAAAATTTGGAATCATCCTGATATTTTGTATCACTTTCTACGCAAACGACAAGCTAATGAAGAAGATGATTTAGATTTAGAGGAAACAATTGGTGAAAAATCTACTCCTGGGGGTAAACGTTCAAAAGCTAGGCAATCAAAAGGAGAATCCAAGAAAGGAAAGAAAACAAACACAACTATAAAAAATAAGCCGGCAGCCAGTGTTCCACCTAATGCTTCTTCATCATCTAATACTGACAATGTAGAGAATGACAATTCACATACTACTACAAAACAGAATAATTATTCTAATTATCCTCCTATGCCAATGAATAATTCAGGATATTCAAATTCTATGTCTCAAAATTCTTATCCTCATAGTTATCAGAATTATAGATCAAATGATCAAAATACATATTATAGGAATGATAATAGTCATGGAGAATACAATGAATTTTATAATAATCAAGGATCACAAAGATATGGAAATCAATCATTCCAAACATATACACAAAGTCCAGGATATAATGCATCACAAAATTACCCTAATCAGTCACAAAACTATATGCCAAATAATGAACAGTCTGCAAATAATCATTCTCAAAGATATCCAACTACTCCTTCCAATTCAGAATTTCGTCCAGACCAGAATCAAGGAAATAATTATGAAGTACCTGGAATATTTTCACGTCAATCTTATCCTTATCAAGAGCATGGGCGTAATTATGCTGCCAATTTGAATCAAGGATCTAATAATTATCCTCAAGTACCAAATCAGTCTTCTTTTCAATCACAAATATCAAATCAATCTGCAAATATGCCATTATCAGATTATTCTCCATATGCATCAAGTCAGTCTCAAAATTACAATTCCGCAGCTGGTCAAACAAATTCCATGTATTCACGAAATGAAGGTCAACCATTACAAAATTCTTCATTAGGATATGGTACAAATCAACAAAGTCAAAATTCAGCATCTCAAACACCAGCTACTACATATCTTCCAGGCCAACAAGGGCAGAGTACAGCCTCTGGTCAAAATCGTGGCTTTTCACCTAATCAACAAAATCAAAATCTTCCTTTAAAAGGTTCCCCTCATACTTATGGTGGCTCACAATCACAAAATATTCCATTACCTAATCAGCCTCACAATTACCCTGCTCAAGTAAATGCAAATCCTTCGTCACAAACATCACTTACTTTTAATCAACAATCTCCAAATCCTATGTCACAAAATCAGTCTCATCCATATATGTCGAATTCTTCAAATCAAGCATCAATTCCACAAAATCAAATGCGTGGATATCCTACAACAGCTCAAAATCAAATGAACGTGCCACAAAATTCATCTTCATATGCCACTGGCCAATCAGCTCCAAATGCTACTTCCACTCAAACACATACCCAACACGGATATAATCAAGATCAGCAGGGGTCAGTTTCTAATACACAAAGTACTATGCATGGATATTCACATCTTGTATCTCCAGCAACATCACAAAACCAGTCTTATCCACCTAATATGCAAAATCAAACGGGAACTTCGTCAAACGCGAATCATGCTTATGGTTCTAATCATCAAGGTTCAACATCAGTAGCACCATCTTCAACTCATAGATATAGTGCTTCTCAACAAGGACAAATATCCCAATCTCAAAATCAATCTCTTCCATATCCTCAAAATCAGCAAGCATCAACCCCTTTAAATCAAAATGATCAACTATATTCCAGGCCGGATAATCAACAACAGACTCAAAATTATACACCAACAGCTAACACATCCCATGAATTTTCAACTGATCGTCAAAGTGGAGGTTCATCTACTAATCCCACAAATACTTATTCAGTAAATCAAACAGCATCTCAAAGTACTGTTTTATCAAATTATCCATCAGATGGTACTCAGCAAAATCAAGTAAATCAAATGAAAGGTCCAGAGGATCCTTATTGGCAAAGGAATTATTCTCAACCATTTCAATCTGATCAGTGCAATGATCCGTATTATCGGGATGTAAATCCTAATGTGAATCGATATCAAAGTAATTATTTTCCATCACAGAATTATCAAAGTCAGTCTTATGATTACAGTAATAATCATAACTCAGATATTAATACGCGTTCAGAGGATTCAAAATCTCAACAATCTACCACTCATATTCAAAGTTCAGGATCTTCTGAAAAGAACAAAAATAATAAAGAAATGACATCAAGTGTTGGTGTACAAAGTCAACCAATTCATCAAAATAATCTATCTACTAGTTCAGGCTATAGTTCTGAATCAAACTGTCAGACTCCAGTATCTAGAACTGTTCAAAATCTTAATTCATTGCATAGCCCTCGACTAAACCAAAATGATGTAGGGAA
>NW_016908212.1:1292418-1325345 GCF_001483705.2 Eufriesea mexicana | reverse complement strand
AGGGAAAGAAGATGAGAAAGATAAAGAAGACTTGTTAGATAAAGACAAAGAAGATAAATCAGATGATGAAATTCTTACAAAAGATGAAGAGAAAGATTGTAAAAGTTCTCCAGGAGCAAAAGAAGATCCTGGAATTCCATATGATTGGGTAAATATGAGTAAAGAAATAAGTAATATTAAATTACAAGTGATTAACTTATTCTCTTATTTGCAGGCAACAGAATTGATGAAAGGCTATGTACCAGGATTAATTGATGCATCCGCAAAAATGACAATTTTCTTTTGTATTTTGGACGAAGCAATTAAGCTTGGTGATCGTGTTTTAGCATTTTCTCAATCATTATTTACCTTGAATCTCATTGAAGATTTTTTAGCTAGAAATAGTTTAAAATATCCTGATGGACAAACAGATGCTTGGATTAAAAATGTAAATTATTATCGACTGGATGGTAGTACTAGCGCTTTAGAAAGGGAAAAACTTATCAATGAATTTAATAATAATCCAAAAATTCACCTTTTTCTCGTTTCAACACGTGCTGGTTCACTTGGTATTAATCTTGTAGGCGCTAATCGTGCCATTGTATTTGATGCTTCTTGGAATCCTTGTCATGATACACAAGCCGTTTGTAGAGTGTATAGATATGGGCAACAGAAACCTTGTTTTGTTTACCGATTGGTTACTGACAATTGTTTAGAGAGAAAAATATATGACAGACAAATTAGTAAGCAAGGAATGGCAGATCGTGTGGTTGATCAGTGCAATCCAGATGCTCATCTTTCGTTGAAAGAAGCAACTACATTATCTTGGGATTGGGAAGAAGATAGTCAAATCCAAGATTTCTCTCAAACAAAAGACAGCTATTCCGATGAAGTTATGCATCGTGTATTAGAACGTCATTCTTCGTTATTAACGAAACAACCTTTCCACCACGAAAGTCTTTTGGTCGACAGAAAAGATAAGAAACTTAGTCAGGCCGAAAAGCGATTAGCTCGTCGTGGTTACGAACTTGAAAAAATGGCAGCCAATTGTTCCAGGCCCAGTTATAATTATGTTCCTGGAAATACTGCAACACGGGGTACGATTGATTCCGAAATTCAATTCTTTGAAACACATATTTCTTATACATATCTATTTCTTATACTATATTATTGTAGCAGGTGGATTACAAATTCGAGCAATTCGAGGTGGTGATAACAGTACTACATCTAAACCAGTTGCTTCGGTTAGACCAATGCAGCAACGCGGTGCTGAAGGTTTAGGTTCTCGTAGTGTAACAGGAAGTCGGTGGATACCAGCGGAAGTATGGCAAAGACAAGGAATGAGTGCACAAGAAATGACGTTACCTTTGGATGTTGTTATTCCTACAAATTCACCTGACAAAGGAAGTATTGTATTAAAAGCTGGGCAACGAGTAATGGTACTGAAAAGCCCAAAAGGCATTTATATGCAACTAGAATCTGGTAAAATTATAGCCATCCGAACGGCTCTTAAACTAAATCAACAAAAGCGAGAAGAAGAGCCTAAAAAAGGTATATTAATAATTGAGTGTTCTTAATTTTATTAAGATGACTATTTCTTAATGCTTTTAATTTATCTTCTTTTATATTGGAATATTTATAGGTATATCATCTATGACACAGAGGAGTTCAAAACCAGAAGTCGGATTTCCATTAAGAAATAATTCAGCCATTTCTATAATACCGAAATCTTCCTCAAGTAATCAAGCGAGTGGTCGTTCGATTAATAAACCAGGAAATGGATCGAATTATAGACCATTTGCAGATAAAGAAACTTCAAAAAGACCAAAACCTGTTGCTACCGCGACTGCCAAACCTTATTTGAGTCAAGTTAATTTAACTAATCAAGTGTCTCTGTCAAAGTTACCAAAAGTGAAGCAAGAACCAGTAGATCATTCCACACTTGGAGAAAATTCAAACTCTTCTGATGGTCAAGTTAGAACTGAACAAAGGGTGGAAGAAGTCAGATTAGAGGATGTGGTTGCAGAAGTAAGTTCAAATACAGATTACAGTCCTCCTAATCATAACCGTGTAACGAATTCAGATACCGATACTGCTCTACAAAAATCATCTGAAGAAAATAGCCAAGTGTATACTTCGGATTCTGTAACTGCACAAAGCGTACAAACGCAGCATGAACAAACGGAAACGGAATTGAATTCAAAAATTGATAAACAGTGTTCTCCTTCAATTGAAAAGGAAGTTACGAAAACAACTGATACATTACCAAATTATGGCCATGCTTTTCAAACTCAACAAGAAAAAAGAGATATGTCTAATGATGAAATTATAATTGAAGATCCATCCCCAGTATCATCTCAAATGCAATCACAAGTATCATCGCAAATGCCATCACAAATACCACCGCAAGTATCTCCGCAAATACAGTCACAGGTATCACAACAACTTCCGTCTCAGGTATCATCACAAGTGCAGTCGCAAGTATTACCACAAATACCCTCACAGTTACCAACACAAGTACCACCTCAGATACCTTCTCAGTTATCATCACAAGGACCACCGCAAATACCACCTCAAGCATCATCACAAGTTGCACCACAAGTTGTAACGCAATCAACAACATCTGGTCCGTTACCACCGTTGTTAACGCAACAGTCTACACCATCAACTATGCAAGTACCACCAACACCTACAATACGAAGCACAGAAGTTCCTAAAGGTATAACAGATTCAACAATAGGTACTTCTGCTACATCCATATGTACTGGAACAAATACTATGACATCTCCAAAAACTGCAGAACCAAGTATGCGCGAAACCTCTATACAAAGTGAGCCTCCTAATGTCCCACAAGGCTATCCTTACGCTCAGTATCCACGATACTACGATTATAGTGATCCTCGATCGCGATCATTGTCCACTCCTTATGGTACATACTTTCCTGGTGTTCCACCTCATGCAGCAAACCCTAGGTTACCAATGGATACCGCTAAGACACAACCAGATTTAGGAAAACCCATAGAAGAGAGGACAATGATGAATGTGCCTCCTGCATATTCGCAAGTACCTAATACTACTGCCAAAACATTAGCAAATACCACAGAAACGAAAGGTGCAGAAGCGATGGTAACTACAACGGTAGCTACTACTCCCACAAGGGATGATACACATATACCTACTGCGTTTAGTCATCCCACGAGTAGTCGTTATCCTGGGCCTTATCCACCGGGACCGTACGATCCATATTCACAGCATTATCCTCCAGCACCTGGTTCATCAGCAACTTATCCACCCAGTGGTAAGTTAACATTGTTTTCCATTTCATTTTACATTATTTATGAAATAAATGTATTAAAACTAAATTTGTAAAGTAGGTGCTCCTGGATATCCAGCATATGGTGGGCCGAGTTACAACACGGAATATGCTCGTATGTACACAGCGTTTCATGGTCCTCCTCCACCAGCAGATCCTTATATACACAGAGGTTATGCACCCCCTTCTTCGCATCCGCCTAATTATTATCCTCCATTCCCACATCCACCACCGCCTTATCCGAATTATTCATTTTTATCACCATATCCAAATCCCAATATGCCTAGCGAGCCACAACCACCTGCTCAGTAGGAAACTTAAGTGGTATTACGATAAATAATTAGTTTAATAATTAATAATGTCATAAAATATCGCATATTGCGAAAGTTCAAAGGCTGTCGCGATTCAGAAGCTTAATAGACTGAAGCTGTAAAACGCATTGATGTAAATATTTAGTCACAAGTATTGTATTAAGATAATAAATTTGCGCAGGTACTTTTTTTTAAAAGTACCATGTTTATGTCAAGGAAGATGAGATAATCTCAATTAACTTTGAACTGTGCAATTTGTTGAAATGTTCAAAATATTTAGCCTTGACTGTCATGCCGTTTTACGATGCGTCTATTTGACTAAATCACACATCAGTGGTTATGAGTGCAAATAATTTCTCAATTTGATATTCCATAGTTTCATGGAAGTATTTTTATTTCTTGTAATGTTTGGACATTCTGTTTTTTCTTTTTTTTTACTTTATTGGTACTTTACTAAAGTACAGCATTTGGAAATATTTTTAACTTAGAAGGCATTTGTTATTTACTTTTTATTTTTAATGATGTAAAAATAAAAGAACGCAAATGATACTAGGAATATTAAATGAGAAATAATTTTGTACATTTTAAAGGAGTAATATAAAGAAGAAAGGAATGCTGTATACTATCGTTTAGCTTTGTGCATAAATGCTACACTAATCACTTTTATATTCTGTAAGGAAGAAAAAGAAAATCATTTTGATCAAACGAAATACTCAGAAAAATATAAAATACAAGAGGAGAATATAATATATTCGTAAAATTTTATACATCAGCATTCCATCTTCGATTTTATATGTACTGAAAATAAAAATATACGTCGCTTTAAAATCAGTCGAACTTTCGTTTTAGTTACTTTTTAGGAGAGTGATGAATATTTACGTATTATTTATAAAATGATATTATTTAAAAACCTGTTTAAATGGTTACTAATATTTCTTGAATAGTAATATATTTATATAATCTTAGGATTTAATACTTTTAATATTTCGATTAAACTATTGTATACATTTTATATAATAACGATATTATTTATTATATATTATTATATTATTCGTCACTCTTCTGTAGAAATAAATTATTGATTTAAATTACTGCGCATCGTTACTTCGGTTCCCATAACTTCAATAATTAATCTTTGAACAATAAAATTAGGCTTCATTTACACCATATGCTCTGAATCTATGTATCACCTCTGACTTTTTACATACATTATACGTACAGTATTCACTTGGAACATTTAGCAGCCAGTATACAGTTTACAGCATCCTTAGCAAGTTGTATATGACTATGTATTACTATTAAACGTTACAATTTCTGAAATAGATAATCTCATAGTAGGATGTAGGATTGTTGTTAACTAGGATGTCTTACAGTTCATGACTGTCTTGGAATATGAATAAAAGAAGAATAGGGAGAGCCATGATTTTCAGAAGCGACTTTTCAAGCTCGGAACTGTGATATTTTGTCATATTCTCGTGTAACATTTTTGCTTGTATATTTTCATTTAGAATCAAAGTTTGACTTTGATTCTTGCATAAAATTGGTAGAAATGGAGATGTTTGCCGAAGTTGGCGTACTGGATTGAAATTGTGCATTTATGTTAACGTAAGTTAATTGGGAGTGTAAACACGAGATTTTTAATCAATTTTCCAAATGGGATATAAAGCCGCATGTGTGTTTATCATGGTACTCCCTTTAAATATAGGTGAATTATTATAGAAAATAAGCATTCATGCTGGATACTAATGGTATGTGTTTCTCATTGAATCTGTCACGTGTTTGCTACACGAAAAATACATTACCATCTTACATGTTGGTACGTGTTGTGGTTGCACGTTTTCTAGGTTTAAGTGTACAGGTTCGACATAACGTAAATATTAACGTAAGATGTACTTTTGCAAACAAGTGATAGAATCTATTGCAAATACATACGAGATTATATTTACGAAAGATGAAACAATTATTTTGTCTCTGTTATAGCTTTTTTGCCATTTACATACTTGTAAATACCCATTATTTACATTTCATACTTTATTTATTACTATACATTATCCATTATTATCGCTTTTTTGATGTCAGAGTATTGCTCTTATGTAAAATAAATTGTTTACACTGATCAAGATTGTTTTTGATTGTAGTATTGTTATGCAGAAAAATTACCCTTGCGTCTGACCAATCGTTTGATTTGAAATTAACGTATGATGCAGGTAGATGCGTAGGATAAAAAACTTAATACTTATATGTCAAAAAGGTTAAGGTTGTAATTAAGAAAAGAATCTACCCATAAAAGTTTCAATATCCTTGTGGTAGCACGAATAAAACATTCTTGATTACACACTTCTCTCTATGCATATTATGTGATTTAATGTGTCACACATAAGCTGGGTTTATTGAAAAGTTATAATTAACAAATAAATTTGTAGGAGAAAATCTTATATTTTTTTTTATAAATCATTTTTCTCTGATTGTAATTTTTCTATAAACCATGCTACAGTGTACAAAGAAAATAAAATCGTTCGAAATTAAGAGAAATAATTTTTTTGTAATAAGTAAGTTAGTTTGATAACATCACACTAATTTAATAAAAAAAAAAAAAAATAAACTTATACTTGCGTACGCGCGGCATATTGTGTATTTTTTATTTTTTTCATTCTATACAATGTTATTTGTTTTGAAATATATTCTTTATGAAAAAATATAACAATACCGTTATAGATAAAAAAATGGTTTTTATTTATATTGGTGCTTCATATTATAAAAATATATAAAAAACAATATTATGTATTTACATGTTCGTATTACTTATTTTACATTTATATTCAATATATATTGTTCAAAATATATAAAGAATAATTATACGTTATCTAATAATGATAAATTCCTAATATTTCATTTAATTTTTATCATTGAATTTATGTTAAATGATTTGAAACTTTATCAATTGTACCGCTAAAATAAGTACTATATTACTCAAAACTAAAATTCCTACATGTTTCGAGTAAGAGGAATTGCAGGCAAATGTTTGAAAGTCGGTAAGGTGAAAACTAACATAAATGCAGTTTGTTTCACGGAACTTGCAGTTTCTTTGTAAGAGGGTCGTCACACAAAGTCTATGTAAGCATATTTCAGTTTACAAACAGTTATTTCGAAGATTTAGTGTCACTGTAAGGTTAGCCGACATCAGCAAGTGGGGTACAAGAAAAAAAGATCGGGTAGTGAAAATACAAATTATACAAGATATGTCAGATCCAAAAATTGAAGAAATCTTATCTCCTCTTCGGGAGAGTGTGAAGGAACAAGTGAGTACCATATGGATAGTTATTATTTATCGTTCAATGTAATATTTGTTAACTGCACGTGTACAAACTTTTAATAAGTGAATTTTCTATATATTTTTGTAATTGAATGTTTTAAATTTAATTTTTATTATTTTTACAGTTATTGTTAAATATCATTTTTCCTTAATATTACTGTCATATTACTATTATAATGATTAATATTAAATTATAGATATATTGTTTTTTGTATTGAAAGGGTGATTATGTTCGAGAACTTAAATCTAATGGAGCTCCAGAATTGGACATCAAGAAAGCAGTTGCTGAACTCAAAGTTCGAAAGAAGTTGTTGGAGGAAAAAGAATTGTCTTTGTCAAAGACGACAATATTTGACAAAGCAAGAATGGAAGATCTTTTGAAACGCAGATTTTTCTTTGATCAATCCTTTGCTATTTATGGAGGAATCAGTGGTCAATTTGATCTTGGCCCTATGGGTTGTGCATTAAAAACAAATTTGTTAAATACATGGAGAAGTTTTTTTATATTAGAGGAACAGATGTTAGAAGTAGATTGTTCTGTCTTAACACCAGAACCTGTACTTCAGGCATCTGGACATGTAGAAAGGTTTGCAGACTTAATGGTAAAAGATGTGAAAACTGGAGAATGTTTCAGATTAGATCATCTGATTAAATCACATTTAGAAAAAGTGATTAGCGATAAAAAAAGTAATGAGCACATATGCATAGAATGTAATGATATTATTTCAAAATTAGATGGATTGACTAAGGATGAAATGGCTACAATTATGTCTAAATTCAATATGAAATCCCCCATTACTGGGAACGATCTAACAGAACCAATAGAATTTAATTTAATGTTTGGAGTTCAAATTGGTCCTTCTGGACTTGTGAAAGGATTTCTAAGACCAGAAACTGCTCAAGGTATCTTTGTAAATTTTAAACGATTACTTGCATTTAACCAGGAGAAGTTACCATTTGCTGCAGCTCAAATTGGAAATGCATTCCGTAATGAAATTTCCCCAAGATCTGGCTTAATAAGAGTAAGAGAGTTCACTATGGCAGAAATAGAACATTTTTGTGATCCTAATGAGAAAAATCATCATAAATTTGAAACTGTTAGAGATTTAAGTTTGCTATTATATTCTGCTTGTCATCAAATGGATGGCAAGAGTGCAGAGTACATAACTTTAGGTGATGCTGTATTAACTAAACTTATAGCTAATGAAACATTAGGATATTTTATGGGTCGAATTTATTTATTCTTAGTTAAAGTTGGAATTGATCCAAAACGTTTACGTTTCCGTCAACACATGGGAAATGAAATGGCTCATTATGCTTGTGATTGTTGGGATGCTGAATGTTTAACCTCTTATGGTTGGATAGAGTGTGTTGGTTGTGCAGATCGTTCTGCTTATGATCTTACACAACATACAAAGGCTACTGGAGTAAAATTAGTAGCAGAGAAAAAATTGCAAACACCAAAAAATGTTGATGTATGCAAAATAGTACCAAATAAAATTATTGGACAAACATTCAAAAAATATACTAAATTAGTTCAAGATGCTTTAGCAGCATTAAGTGAGAGTAATATTAATGCTATGGAAACTGAAATTAATGAAAATGGGGAAGCTAAATTAAATCTTTCAAATGGTGCTGCAGTAATAATTACAAAAGATATGATTGAAGTAAAACGATATCAAAAATCTGTACACGTAGAAGAAATAATTCCTTCCGTAATCGAACCATCTTTTGGTATTGGTCGTATTATGTATGCTCTTTTTGAACATAATTTTAAAGAGAGAGAAGGAGACAAGAAACGAACTTATTTCAGTTTGCCACCTGTTGTGGCTCCTTTAAAATGTTCAGTGTTACCACTTAGTGCTAATAATGAATTTGTTCCATTTATAAAACAATTATGTATGTATACTGATTTATCAAAATATTTTGAACTTTGAAAAATTCATAATGTACTTATTAAAGTATTATTTATTATTTACAGCTCAGAATCTCACTAAACTAGATATATCGCATAAAATTGACGATTCTTCTGGTAGTATTGGACGTAGGTACGCACGGACAGATGAAATTGCGATACCATTTGGTATCACCATAGATTTTGATACATTGAAAACAAATAGTGTTACACTTCGTGAACGAGACAGTATGGGACAAGTTAGAATAAATGTGAGTAAATATTTAAAAAAAATGTAAGGATATGAATGTAAAGTTAAAAAGAAATGTTATTATTGGAATTATAGTTGGATGAGATATCAGATGTAATAAGAGATTTATCCAATGGCAAGCTTACATGGTTGGAAGTTGAAGAAAAATATCCAAAATTTGTACAGCAAGAAACAACAGAAGCATAATAGTATTTTTTAATCGAATAACTTAATTGTAATTTATTTTTACATTTACACAATGTGCATTTATAAGCATTTACTTTTATGCTATTTTGCACAAATAATTTATATATATTTTACTTCTGCAATTTCAGTAGAAAAATTCTAATCAAGAACAATAAAAATCAATGTTAAATTTAACACCCATTCTATCGAAATCATATTTAAAACAAATCATCATACACCTTACGCTTTTTACCCATTTTTCTTTGTCTAAATCATTGTGTATAACATCTTGAAGTTGCATATTAACGCGATGAACATCTGGAAAAAGTAAGGAATGTTACCGATAAATAAATAATTATTGATATATTACAATTAGCATTGTATATTAAATAATTACTGCAATGACCAGATCGTATTTGACAACACATCGCACAAAGTGGTTTCAATGTTCTAATTTCACCAATAAATTCAAAAATTCGAAGCGATGGTAAATAAAGGAAGAGTTTTCTTAACAGATTGTCCAAATTTTGTCGATTGTGTGATAATTGCAGACATAAGTACACTATGCAATATTAATAACGATCAATTTATACATTATTATTTAATAAAAAATAACATACATAGGTTATATGTATAAAAATGCAAAATACAATATGGTATGTCAAATTATGCTAAATATGTACATTATATTGCGTAAAAGATTAAAAAACAATAAATATGAATAATAGGGCTCGTAATCAAAACGAGTAATCGAAATATCGCTCATCGATACAAAATGTTAGTTCCACAAGCTACTCATAGACGGCGTAAACTAACGGATCGCGTTTGAAATTTTAGTCGCAATTTAGATAGTAAAAAGTGGTTGAAAAAGAGCTACGACGTAAATAACAAAAGGTAAAAGAAAGAAATGTTTGATTGTTTCATATATAAGTAATTGTGGTATTTTGATTACCTAGAGTTTCCGAATACCATGTACAAAGTGTCTTAATCGTGCAATCGAGATACCATGGTTGTCGAAATTTCAAATCGATATTTGTCGATAAAGCAAAAGTATGTATTCGAGTGTGTTTTGTGAAAAATTTTTTGTGAATATCGTACTGTGGTATTCCAACTAAAAGTATAAGAAATACATATTTTTTATACATATTCAATATCAGATATATAATTAATTACAACGAAATTCTTACTAATAGCGTATTGTACTTTCAGCATTGGTGCCCAGAAGTGGGCTGCTTTCCAAGCGTCGTCTGGTATCATGGCTTTTTCAATATCACAACCATCACCTTCCTGTAAAACTTCTTCTTCCAAACATAGCAATTGCAACCAGTGCCAATTTGCGCCAAGTTTTCTACAATTATAACGAACGTGATTGAATTTTGAGGTAAATTTATACTTTTTAATAATATATTGAATCAGAATATTGTTTTTTGAACAGTTCAGAGTGTAGTTAAATTTTTGCACTCGCAATTCACGAGATCATTTTATGTGTTCATTTATATTTATTATATATTATATATATTATACATTATATTTATATATATTTATAAAATTATATATTTACTTTGTACTACTTTACTACTTTAACATATTTTATATATTATTTTTCACATATTTTCTACATATCTTTTTATATTTTTTAATTATCCGTTTAGAAAGATATATTTAACGATACGATAGAAACATCTATAAGTATTGGTATTCGATAATGCAGGTTGTATAAGTTAATTATGTTTAAAATTGCAGTAATATCATAATGAGTAAAAAGCAGTAAGAGAATTCAAGTACTTAACGTACTTGGCCAAATTGACGAGTAGATCTCCTGTGGGTGTTGCTATGTATGCATAGTTTACGGACAACGTGGTGAGGAAGTCCAAACAGCCGATCGCGCGAAACCAGTCGCATTTCTCGATTCTTTTGTTCGCATAAAATCTTGATTCGTCTTGATGGCCACTATCCACTGTGAGGCTTACCATTTTCTCAAATGCATGCCAACAATACACGTATCTCATTGTTTTACGGGAATTGTACAGAGCCAATAGCAGTCGTACACCTTCGTCTGGCGTTAACGACAAACCTTCCAGACAAATAGATTCTAGTCTAGTCTGTTTACTACAATGTAGAACATACATATAGAATAAGTCTTATTCTTTTTAGTAAATGTAATTTATTTTCTCGCGGCTTACATTCTTATGTGTATTCCTTTTTTATTAGTTCTTGTCACTTTATTTTAAGACTTTACAATTGTTACTTGTATCTGTGTTAAAAAATTCATCTTTATCGAGTTATGATCTCAACGTTTACGAAATGTACAGTATTAGTTCGCCCTTCGCCTACAATACCGTGTGAGACGGTATCATCACTGGCGAGAGCCTTAGTGTAGGTAGGACCGAATGTAAACAACACGGGTCAGGCTCATGGTTCATTTTCGCCGATGTCTTTCTGTCTCAGTTACGTGTTATTCTTGATCGCGTTCGCACGAAATGGTTCGACGTGTACCGACGTGACCGACGTTGCTGTTGACTATGGCACGCGCCATCGCTACTTAAATGATAAGGTAAGGGGTTTACTTACCGTATGAGTTGTTCTAAACGTGTTATTAAATTTTTCCGATTAATTCGATCGAACGTTTGCAATCGTATTAAGTGAGCCCAAACGCTGATACCTTTCTTCTGTTTTTGGCCACGTACAAGTCTGTAACAATGAAAATGCGTTTCTGAATATCTAACATGCGATATAGCATTGAATTTTCACTACCGTTGAATTAGAATAACAACAAAATCTGTACGTTATTTCTATCTTTTCGTTTATTTTCTTTATAATTCATAAAAATATTAATTTATCGCAGACGAGTAGAAGGAAAACAACTTTCAATATTACACCACTACTACGCATACACGACCGATCTTTTCGATTAAATCTGAAGCAAATCTAACCTCATCGACTACACAAACATTTAAATCCATTGATCAAGGATTACCCAATAATTGGTTCAATAATTCCACTGTTGGATTCTTACTTGGCCAAGGTAACGAGCAGAGCGTGATTCACTTGTTTCTGGTAGGAACGCGAGTTTTTCACCGCGGCTGAGTACAAGTGCCAGTAGAAACGGGCCTGGATATAATAACTTTTTAATTACCAGCCACCGCACGTTCCCGCCGACCGACATTTGTAATTGAGTTCTAGCTGTTCGGGTTAATTGAGTTCTCGGCTTTTGAATTCGCCGGGTTTCCTCCGGTGATATACGTACCTCCCTTGAGGGCAGAGGCAAATTCGACGCCCCCCTTGGAAACGAGGCTCTCTCGCAATGCAGCATCATTTCCCAGTGTCTTCGAGACTCGTTCGTGTATCGCGTTCTGTGAACCATGGTGAACTTTTTCATTTCTTGTCCTTACTTTCTCTACACGATCGTTCCTCGTGCTTCTTTATCGAGATTATTACCTGGGAAGTTGTTTAAGCAGTTCTTCGACCAGAGGATCCAATGGCTCTGCCACGTTGTAACACGTCGATAGCAGTGCACAGGTGGTTGCACGTGACTCTCCTGTTTCGCAGCTTTTTCATTGGGGAAATTAAGAAGATGAGTGTGAAAGAATTTGGAATTTTTCTGTTATTAGTTATGGACGTTACATCGTATCTTCTCGTTTATCGGAGTGTGAGTTGGATTCGCCTGATGCGTCATAACACGTCGATGATGAGTCTCTTCGACAGACAGAAACGTTGGTCCTGGTGAAGATCGGATTTAGGATAAATCTATGTTACTTATTCGTAATACCTATTTCGTTATATTATTGCGATAGATCGTTATACTCTGTGTGCTTTAGACAAGGGTTGCTAGTGGTACTCGAGTCCAATTTTATTACGTTGCAATTTGACACGTATTTTCGACACACCGACGTATTTAAAGCCATTTTTCGTCCGAATGTTAGAAAGAGTAAGGGAAGTTTTCTAAAGAAAAGTCGAACCGTCGCATTTACATCTGGAAATGTTTCGAAACGATTCGCGACTGTTTCATACCACACGCGAAATAAACGAATAGTCGTTCTACGGGGTGAGATTGGAATAATTCTTTTCTCGAGATCGTCACTTTTATCGGCGTCTCGGTCTGGTAGCGCCACTTGACTCGGTTACGAATCAAAGCGACATTTTAAAAAAACTTTTAATAGGCTATCGAAGAAAAGTTTATCGACTACATGTGTTCCATTATCGGTGAGGCTGGAATGCATCGCGCATTAAAGGGGGCGAAAGACGGATTGGTCCATTATTAACCGAATCTCACGCGGTTCGATAGGGTGCCACTGATACAGTCGTGAGACATACACATTCACGGGCTTATGCAAAGACGTAGACACTTGGTGGATGTAATAGTAACCCGTTATTTTTCATCGGCAGGGGTACCCAATTTATTCGAGTATCGGACAAAGTGCAGGCATTTCGCAGACTTTCTCAAATCACGAGGACCACCCATGAGTTTGCAATCAAGCTTAAAACGAAAGACGGAAATAATTTTCCTGCTTCTTTGAGTACAAAGGATTCCTATTTCGACGAGCGTTGCAGGCGTACGCATTGTTTTAAGGTATTTTACGGTACCGAGGAAGGACAGAGAATAGAGGAAGAGAGATAAGAAAGAAAAAGCGAGACATTCACAAGGACTGAACTCGAACCACGAGTTCGTGGGTGCGGTTCCAATTATCCACAGTGGCTCTCAGAAAGGAAAAAGAAGCAGTGGAGCCCCTAGGCCGCAAAAAGGGTGGGGTCCTCTTACCGTTCCCTTTTCTACCTCTTTCTTCATTCAACCCCCCCCCGGAGAACGTGTCGAATCGATTCTTCTCGACTCGTTTGCAACCCGTCCGCCGAGTGACATACCGGATACGTGCTTGCCGTGCATTATCATTTTTTTATTCCCACGGCGAATATTTCGCATACTTTTGACCAATTTCGTCTCGACGGACGTTTTAATTTTCTAAGAAAGAGTACACCGTGAAAGAGAAAAAGAAAAAGGGGAAACGAGAACGGAAAGAAAAGATCGATTTCGCTCGTAACTCTTTCCTCACCCGATTTTGGGTTACGACAACGTGCTTCTATTTCCCGCTCTGCCCAACTGGCATAGTCCTGCTGGGTGTCATTCGGAAGCTTCCACAGGGAATTGTTTCGTATCTTCTCTTTTCATCCGCTAAGCATCTATTTCTTGCTCGAGGCTCGTCCAACTGCAACCCGTTGATGCAACGGCTTGCATCCTGTTCCTCGTTGAAGCGGAACCGTTTCCTCGAGTCGACGATCTCGAAAATAGCTCGGCCAGGGAGAGAATCGTCTCTATTTGCGTCACGGCAGGTCTGCGATGCGGTTATCGCCGTTAAACGGGTCGTTCCGCGCCCTCCAGGCTGAGAAACGGTTCGTTCGTGAAGACGTTTAGCGGAGCTTGGTTAAAAGACTCGGACAACCGCTGGTTCGTAAACGAAAAGTCACTCGACGAGAGTGCCGTGGACACGGCCGAGAGTAAGAGTCCCGGCTCTCGTCGAGTTACAGGGTGCAGCTACCTGCGTAGGTGAGCGGAGGATCCATCGATGTAGGCTCCTCGTTTTAAAAAAAATTACACGGGTCCCTTGGGCCGTCTTTTTCTCGCGCGTGTTTGCTCGTACACGTGGCCTTGCAAATTGTGAATTATACGTCGAACGGAAATTCGGAGTTTAGGCACACCACTGTTGGTCGTTGTAATCGGGGCGTTTAAACTTTCCCCGCGCACAAATTTCCTGGAACGTTCATCGGGGTAATTCAGACTGGACTTTCAACGAGTGAAAATTATTTTAGTCCCGTGTATATTCGATTTTGTAACCTCGCCTTATCGATGCCTCTAACCTCATCGACTACACAAACATTTAAATCCATTGATCAAGGATTACCCAATAATTGGTTCAATAATTCCACTGTTGGATTCTTACTTGGCCAAGGTAACGAGCAGAGCGTGATTCACTTGTTTCTGGTAGGAACGCGAGTTTTTCACCGCGGCTGAGTACAAGTGCCAGTAGAAACGGGCCTGGATATAATAACTTTTTAATTACCAGCCACCGCACGTTCCCGCCGACCGACATTTGTAATTGAGTTCTAGCTGTTCGGGTTAATTGAGTTCTCGGCTTTTGAATTCGCCGGGTTTCCTCCGGTGATATACGTACCTCCCTTGAGGGCAGAGGCAAATTCGATGCCCCCCTTGGAAACGAGGCTCTCTCGCAATGCAGCATCATTTCCCAGTGTCTTCGAGGCTCGTTCGTGTATCGCGTTCTGTGAACCATGGCGAACTTTTTCATTTCTTGTCCTTACTTTCTCTACACGATCGTTCCTCGTGCTTCTTTATCGAGATTATTACCTGGGAAGTTGTTTAAGCAGTTCTTCGACCAGAGGATCCAATGGCTCTGCCACGTTGTAACACGTCGATAGCAGTGCACAGGTGGTTGCACGTGACTCTCCTGTTTCGCAGCTTTTTCATTGGGGAAATTAAGAAGATGAGTGTGAAAGAATTTGGAATTTTTCTGTTATTAGTTATGGACGTTACATCGTATCTTCTCGTTTATCGGAGTGTGAGTTGGATTCGCCTGATGCGTCATAACACGTCGATGATGAGTCTCTTCGACAGACAGAAACGTTGGTCCTGGTGAAGATCGGATTTAGGATAAATCTATGTTACTTATTCGTAATACCTATTTCGTTATATTATTGCGATAGATCGTTATACTCTGTGTGCTTTAGACAAGGGTTGCTAGTGGTACTCGAGTCCAATTTTATTACGTTGCAATTTGACACGTATTTTCGACACACCGACGTATTTAAAGCCATTTTTCGTCCGA
The DNA here is from genome assembly GCF_001483705.2 of Eufriesea mexicana. Taxonomy (NCBI): domain Eukaryota; kingdom Metazoa; phylum Arthropoda; class Insecta; order Hymenoptera; family Apidae; genus Eufriesea; species Eufriesea mexicana. The sequence goes on along the minus strand of NW_016908212.1, from coordinate 1,309,266 downwards.
ATGTTAGAAAGAGTAAGGGAAGTTTTCTAAAGAAAAGTCGAACCGTCGCATTTACATCTGGAAATGTTTCGAAACGATTCGCGACTGTTTCATACCACACGCGAAATAAACGAATAGTCGTTCTACGGGGTGAGATTGGAATAATTCTTTTCTCGAGATCGTCACTTTTATCGGCGTCTCGGTCTGGTAGCGCCACTTGACTCGGTTACGAATCAAAGCGACATTTTAAAAAAACTTTTAATAGGCTATCGAAGAAAAGTTTATCGACTACATGTGTTCCATTATCGGTGAGGCTGGAATGCATCGCGCATTAAAGGGGGCGAAAGACGGATTGGTCCATTATTAACCGAATCTCACGCGGTTCGATAGGGTGCCACTGATACAGTCGTGAGACATACACATTCACGGGCTTATGCAAAGACGTAGACACTTGGTGGATGTAATAGTAACCCGTTATTTTTCATCGGCAGGGGTACCCAATTTATTCGAGTATCGGACAAAGTGCAGGCATTTCGCAGACTTTCTCAAATCACGAGGACCACCCATGAGTTTGCAATCAAGCTTAAAACGAAAGACGGAAATAATTTTCCTGCTTCTTTGAGTACAAAGGATTCCTATTTCGACGAGCGTTGCAGGCGTACGCATTGTTTTAAGGTATTTTACGGTACCGAGGAAGGACAGAGAATAGAGGAAGAGAGATAAGAAAGAAAAAGCGAGACATTCACAAGGACTGAACTCGAACCACGAGTTCGTGGGTGCGGTTCCAATTATCCACAGTGGCTCTCAGAAAGGAAAAAGAAGCAGTGGAGCCCCTAGGCCGCAAAAAGGGTGGGGTCCTCTTACCGTTCCCTTTTCTACCTCTTTCTTCATTCAACCCCCCCCCGGAGAACGTGTCGAATCGATTCTTCTCGACTCGTTTGCAACCCGTCCGCCGAGTGACATACCGGATACGTGCTTGCCGTGCATTATCATTTTTTTATTCCCACGGCGAATATTTCGCATACTTTTGACCAATTTCGTCTCGTCTAACCTCATCGACTACACAAACATTTAAATCCATTGATCAAGGATTACCCAATAATTGGTTCAATAATTCCACTGTTGGATTCTTACTTGGCCAAGGTAACGAGCAGAGCGTGATTCACTTGTTTCTGGTAGGAACGCGAGTTTTTCACCGCGGCTGAGTACAAGTGCCAGTAGAAACGGGCCTGGATATAATAACTTTTTAATTACCAGCCACCGCACGTTCCCGCCGACCGACATTTGTAATTGAGTTCTAGCTGTTCGGGTTAATTGAGTTCTCGGCTTTTGAATTCGCCGGGTTTCCTCCGGTGATATACGTACCTCCCTTGAGGGCAGAGGCAAATTCGACGCCCCCCTTGGAAACGAGGCTCTCTCGCAATGCAGCATCATTTCCCAGTGTCTTCGAGACTCGTTCGTGTATCGCGTTCTGTGAACCATGGTGAACTTTTTCATTTCTTGTCCTTACTTTCTCTACACGATCGTTCCTCGTGCTTCTTTATCGAGATTATTACCTGGGAAGTTGTTTAAGCAGTTCTTCGACCAGAGGATCCAATGGCTCTGCCACGTTGTAACACGTCGATAGCAGTGCACAGGTGGTTGCACGTGACTCTCCTGTTTCGCAGCTTTTTCATTGGGGAAATTAAGAAGATGAGTGTGAAAGAATTTGGAATTTTTCTGTTATTAGTTATGGACGTTACATCGTATCTTCTCGTTTATCGGAGTGTGAGTTGGATTCGCCTGATGCGTCATAACACGTCGATGATGAGTCTCTTCGACAGACAGAAACGTTGGTCCTGGTGAAGATCGGATTTAGGATAAATCTATGTTACTTATTCGTAATACCTATTTCGTTATATTATTGCGATAGATCGTTATACTCTGTGTGCTTTAGACAAGGGTTGCTAGTGGTACTCGAGTCCAATTTTATTACGTTGCAATTTGACACGTATTTTCGACACACCGACGTATTTAAAGCCATTTTTCGTCCGAATGTTAGAAAGAGTAAGGGAAGTTTTCTAAAGAAAAGTCGAACCGTCGCATTTACATCTGGAAATGTTTCGAAACGATTCGCGACTGTTTCATACCACACGCGAAATAAACGAATAGTCGTTCTACGGGGTGAGATTGGAATAATTCTTTTCTCGAGATCGTCACTTTTATCGGCGTCTCGGTCTGGTAGCGCCACTTGACTCGGTTACGAATCAAAGCGACATTTTAAAAAAACTTTTAATAGGCTATCGAAGAAAAGTTTATCGACTACATGTGTTCCATTATCGGTGAGGCTGGAATGCATCGCGCATTAAAGGGGGCGAAAGACGGATTGGTCCATTATTAACCGAATCTCACGCGGTTCGATAGGGTGCCACTGATACAGTCGTGAGACATACACATTCACGGGCTTATGCAAAGACGTAGACACTTGGTGGATGTAATAGTAACCCGTTATTTTTCATCGGCAGGGGTACCCAATTTATTCGAGTATCGGACAAAGTGCAGGCATTTCGCAGACTTTCTCAAATCACGAGGACCACCCATGAGTTTGCAATCAAGCTTAAAACGAAAGACGGAAATAATTTTCCTGCTTCTTTGAGTACAAAGGATTCCTATTTCGACGAGCGTTGCAGGCGTACGCATTGTTTTAAGGTATTTTACGGTACCGAGGAAGGACAGAGAATAGAGGAAGAGAGATAAGAAAGAAAAAGCGAGACATTCACAAGGACTGAACTCGAACCACGAGTTCGTGGGTGCGGTTCCAATTATCCACAGTGGCTCTCAGAAAGGAAAAAGAAGCAGTGGAGCCCCTAGGCCGCAAAAAGGGTGGGGTCCTCTTACCGTTCCCTTTTCTACCTCTTTCTTCATTCAACCCCCCCCCGGAGAACGTGTCGAATCGATTCTTCTCGACTCGTTTGCAACCCGTCCGCCGAGTGACATACCGGATACGTGCTTGCCGTGCATTATCATTTTTTTATTCCCACGGCGAATATTTCGCATACTTTTGACCAATTTCGTCTCGACGGACGTTTTAATTTTCTAAGAAAGAGTACACCGTGAAAGAGAAAAAGAAAAAGGGGAAACGAGAACGGAAAGAAAAGATCGATTTCGCTCGTAACTCTTTCCTCACCCGATTTTGGGTTACGACAACGTGCTTCTATTTCCCGCTCTGCCCAACTGGCATAGTCCTGCTGGGTGTCATTCGGAAGCTTCCACAGGGAATTGTTTCGTATCTTCTCTTTTCATCCGCTAAGCATCTATTTCTTGCTCGAGGCTCGTCCAACTGCAACCCGTTGATGCAACGGCTTGCATCCTGTTCCTCGTTGAAGCGGAACCGTTTCCTCGAGTCGACGATCTCGAAAATAGCTCGGCCAGGGAGAGAATCGTCTCTATTTGCGTCACGGCAGGTCTGCGATGCGGTTATCGCCGTTAAACGGGTCGTTCCGCGCCCTCCAGGCTGAGAAACGGTTCGTTCGTGAAGACGTTTAGCGGAGCTTGGTTAAAAGACTCGGACAACCGCTGGTTCGTAAACGAAAAGTCACTCGACGAGAGTGCCGTGGACACGGCCGAGAGTAAGAGTCCCGGCTCTCGTCGAGTTACAGGGTGCAGCTACCTGCGTAGGTGAGCGGAGGATCCATCGATGTAGGCTCCTCGTTTTAAAAAAAATTACACGGGTCCCTTGGGCCGTCTTTTTCTCGCGCGTGTTTGCTCGTACACGTGGCCTTGCAAATTGTGAATTATACGTCGAACGGAAATTCGGAGTTTAGGCACACCACTGTTGGTCGTTGTAATCGGGGCGTTTAAACTTTCCCCGCGCACAAATTTCCTGGAACGTTCATCGGGGTAATTCAGACTGGACTTTCAACGAGTGAAAATTATTTTAGTCCCGTGTATATTCGATTTTGTAACCTCGCCTTATCGATGCCTGTTAATTCTACATCGGCGATAGGACGAGAATCAACGATCTCGTGGATGTAACGAGTAAAGGCTGCGTAAAAAGGACAGCAGGTACAGAGAAATAGCGTGTAAATAGTATCTCCATCGACACGCGTGAACAACGTTATCCGCGAGGGAACGTATCGCCCGTTACGTACCGATAACTCGACAAGGAGCAAAAGGACGCGCGGCTCCAAACTTACGAACGGATGCCACGGTAGTTAGCGTAACATCGCAGCGCGATTGCGAGTAACGCGCCACGAACTCGATACTTAATCCCTGCCAGGGCAGAAAGTAGCGGGAAAAATGGCGGATCGCGTTATCTGCTGCGCAGAGCTGCCGCAATTAAAAGTCTGTTGCTAGACGCAGCTTCGCGAGAAGACGCATTAACTGTTTCCTTGGTTTACCGGGGCACCGTGTGCGATAGCAAAGCGTATACGATAACGACCGGGTAAATTGTATCGCGAGCGTTTTACGCTTTCATTTGCATAAATATTCGTCGGTGTTGGCGATCTTATATGACTTTGAGAGACCACGATGCCCGTTACCAGCGCGCGTAGCGTCCGTTCCGCTGCAATTTATTCGGTGCACGCCATTTTTGTTTTTCCCCTGCAAGAATCCCATATTGCGTCATCACGTTCGCGCCCCGAGACTTTGTGTAGGATTTTACGACTGGGCGAGGTGTTCTAAACTCGCTCTATCCGGTTTTGCCCGACGTAAAAAACGATTAAACATCTCGGCTCATTAAGTGCATTCGCTTGTAGAAGGTTATCGAATAAATTGCCGATAAGATGATACCGGTAATTAATGGCTGTATACCGATTATAAATTGTAACGCTGATTTAATTCTCAGTATTTCCGCCAACGTAACCCGCTCGCGGTTTTTCCGGCTCAGACGCCGCGGTGCTTGCACGCGTTACGTCGCTCGAGCGTTTAATTCGATCGTTTCACCCCCCCGAGTATCTGCGACTGTCGCGTCTACGTCAGGAGAGTCATCACCGATCGCGGAATTAATCGGGAACCGCGTCGTTCGCAAGGTACCGTGTGGGCATTTACGGAGTTCTAAGTTAGCCCGTAGCCAAACTCCGCGTGTCTCGAAACGAGCGCGACACATTCCTGACATTTTATTGCGCGGTCGAAAATCTTGTCGGCCGTCTCGCGACAGCTTTTCGATCGTTCCCACTTGTTTTTTCTTACCACGAAACCGCGTGTTCCGACTGGAACAGGACTCGGCCGGCGGGGTGCGGATTTATAGGCTTTAATTAAACGCTATTCATTAGGCTTGGTCGCGCGACTCGGTAGCCGAAATTGGCTCGAATGTCCCCGAAAAGCACCGATTAGGTAGCCGGTATCGTGTTCGTCGCATTAGACCACACAGGTAGGCAAAAAGCCTTTCGTCAGCTCGTCGAAAGATAATTTTATATGAATTTCTCTGGACACGATTTTATCGCGAATCCTTCTGCCTTCTTAATATACCCCGTGGATCGTTATACGACCGCGTTACGAGCCGACTTCCACGCCGGCTAAGAAAAATCCTCTTAACTATCGTTATTGAATTTTAGATCGGAGATTTTTTGCTAAGACGCATTATCGGTTGGCTATCCCAGCTCGCACAGCTCAGCCGTTGTAACTTCTCAAAAAAGCGAGCTCGATGAAGCGGTCTGATTAGGCGGCTTGATTTATCTTGCTGGTCCACGAGCTATAGCTAGCGCGGCGGCCAGGTCGTCGTGCCTTCGTTCTCGCTCTCTTTCTCCAGCGTGCAATCTCGTTAAAATTTATTCATGATTCGGTACCGCGGACGCATCCTTAGCAAGACCCCACCGGGGACTGGTCCGACTGGTCGCGCGGTCCAAATATTCGCCGAGACGGCCTATTTTCCGCGTAATGCGATAGGGGCTTAATACCACTCTCGAACCGGTCGCGAGCTTTGATTTATCGATCGGCGGTATCGACTTTGTTATGCCACGGCTAATCCCTCGCGTTCACGTTCCGCGAGGGTTGCTCAGCCTCTCTTATTGTCTCGCCGACACGACAGCGTCACTATGAATCTTAAACACGTTAATGGTAAAATTAGGGTTATCAATAAGCTGCTGCGGCAGAGGGAACGATCCCCTTAATGATACACCGCGTGGACGCGAGAACGTCTGTGTACTAGGCCCTCGGGTTTATTAAATAAGTAATTTTCGGTCGCGGTAGTCGGTCACGAGCGTGTGGAAAAAGAACATGGAACCGCGGCATGGAGAGAAGGTCTGCTAGGCAGAGGTGGAACACCGTGCACCGTCCACCAACAAGATGGTGGTGATGCACGGTGTAACGGGGAGGGTCTGGAATTAATCGCGGTGAGTCGGGAAATCCGTTGTGGGATTTTTATTCGGGGGAGCTGTTCGCCTTCCAGACGGTTTCGTGTACTTCAGGAGTGATGCGCTGGCACCTTGTCAGACTTGTAGGCGTTTCGCCTGCCTCGCTTCATACCTTCAACTTGTACAATGGGGTACAACGACGTGGAGAAAGAGGAAGAGCATGCTCGCCCACCTCCGAAACTAATAAGTATTGTCCATCAGGCGCATTGTTTCGATGCCCACGTAGGCCAGCCAACACGTTCGAAACAAGTTACAGTTTAAAGTGCTCGGGTCGTTAGTTAGGCAGAGGGTGACCGCTCGCTTCGTTAGACCGTGTGCATTCGGCTCCACCGCTTTCTGGGCTATCGACATTCCGATGCCGAGACACGGCTCCACGAATTTCTCCCTTCTCCCTGTGTCTCTGCCAAATTACACCGAGGCAGATTTCGTTTCACTTTTTAGCCTAATTCCGTATTCAATTTCGATCGTTGATCGCAGAATCGTCACGATGGCGATATAATTGCGGCACGATACGTTGTCACGTTTCGCATCGATACATCGTATGCTCGAATACTCCGAAATACTTCGAGAGCCAGATAAAGTTGGAAAGGTCGAGTTACTTTATGATTATGGAATTTAAAGTAGGGAAGGCAACGGGGTTGGGTCTGAGTTTAAACGTGGGATGCTTGAACCAACGACTACGGGGTGACTCGAGCCTGGTTTCTGGCTTGCGACAATACTCGAGACGAGGTATTCCGATGTTGGGGTGGCCAGACACGAATCTTTTAGCTCCATGTTAATTTGGGGTCCCACGAACTCGGGCTCCTTCGTCCCCGTGGACTAACGGACCGGGACGGGAACGCATGGTTCCATCCTTGTCTATTTCCCATTCCAAGGGTCGTGTTCATAGTACGTTTAAAAAAACCCCTGCCTACGCGCTTAGCTTTCTCTTTTCATTAACTCTATTTCTCCTTTCTGTTTACACGAGTTATCTCTATCGTAATTCCCGCTCGTGAATTTTACTCGTTACAATGCATTTCGATCCTCGCGTCTTTCGCTCGGAATAATGAAATCGTGGGTAAACATATACGTACCCCATTCATAGTTCAGTAACGACTAATAAACACGTTTCGCAGTCGGAGATATAGTCGGTGAAACACGCGTCGGTAATACTGTATATCTTTGTTTAGACACTCGACAATTTCGGTTTAATCGATGATCACAGAAACTTGTTTGCAATCGGCGTCGTTTATGCCGTGCGCATTTATCCTGTTAATTCGACGATTTACAGCGTGCCGTAAATCGACAACGCTTCGACTACGTATTCGCTCGTGTTTCAAGGCAAACTCCGCGTTTTCCTCGCTTTATCGCCGGCCCCTCTGAAAATATTCCGCTGGTACACGGGAAAACGGGTTTCTTTCCCAAACAGATGCGTTCCTCGGGGCAACGAGGCATCGGATCGTAGTTAGTCATATCGTTGGCCGTGTCCGACAATCGTTGCCCGTTTTCCATCGGGGCCCGTATTTACATAACACTCGTAAGCGCCGCGTTAAGACCCCCGTTTAGATTTAACTACCACTTCGGGAAATCATATTAACCAAATACTGCAGTCGTTATACGTGGATCCCGATGCGTTGGAAATAAATTACCGAGGCACCCTTGGGACCTGACTGCGGGGAATGGGACGTAGGTAAGAGTGGAAACGGGGCCCTCCGTATCCGTTGCACCCAAGACCCACCGCGCTTCGAAATTCTTTACGATTTCTATCCGATCCCTTTATCGTCCCTTCGCTCGGGAATTCCATTCTCCGCGCTCGCGATTCGTCTCGTAAACGATCCTTAATTACATCATAGATCGCCATTGTCGGATCCTCGGTTGTCAAACGGTTGCATCCCCGATTCGTTCCCGGGCCACTCGTACTCTCGATGGAGGATACGAGTCCTTTCGAATTCTCCAATTAAACTGGCAACGGAATGATACCAATGGAGAAAGGAGAATGAGAAAGTAAGAAGAGAGTAGACGCCGATCGTAGAGTCGGCGCTCGGACGTTGACTCGGACACAATGAGCGTACAGGGGGTCGCGGATTAGCGTCCGATGTCCAACATTGTTTTCGCGATAAATTCAACCATTGTACAAAGTTATCGCGTATAAATTTCGCTGCCGTGTTGCGAACTGGTGCCGTGGCCGGGTGAAAAAGGACGAGTGTGACATCGAAAAGGGGGATAGAGCGTCCTCTCGCTCGCTCGTACGTGTACGAAATAAATTGGCCTTTATATTAGCACGAGTCGCGGCATAAATCCCGGTTCTCATTGTATCGGCCCCCGTGGGTGGACGACGCTGCACGTGGGCAAAATCCGCTTCCCTCGGCTTCGAAAGTGGCGCGCGAACGTGGGGGTGGAGAGAGAGAGAAAGAGAGAGAGAAAGAGAGGCCACGGCCGGAGTGGGGTTTCGGTTGGCAGAGGCGAACCTATCGCGTGGAGAAGTCTCTCCGATGGAACCCGTCAGGGTGAGACGCACGTGTTCCTATGGCCGATAAAATAAATCCGTTTAAAACGGAATCTGGGGATGCCGGTTACGGTTCCTCTGCACGCGGTCTATTTTATAGAGCAGCCTCGCGATAAAAGGCCCACGCTCGCGCGTGGAAAATAAGAAATCGGCGTAGGAAGGTAGGCAAAATGGAAGCAGAGTGTCAGCAGGTGCGTCCGTTATTGCGATACCGACCGTTTAGATTTGCCGCAGCCACCGTGGTACTCGAACGCGCGACCGGCGAGATAGTCTGGAAAGGAACCGCGCGCGATTCGCGATAAACGCCTCGACTCGATGGACCGTGGAAAGTGCAGCATCTGTGTCTCTTGAAATTCCAACGGATAAGTTTCGTTAACGGACACGCGTTGGTCTAGCCGTGGTATCGCGATTATCGCTCGGATCCGAGATGGTTCGCGGAGAACCGGGTGGCGCGAAGTTATGCGTGGAAAATTGCGATTTAAAAGCCGGTGGCGCGAACCTTGTCGAAGATGGCGTCGAGATTCGCGCGAATCGTTGACGCGCTAGCGGCCTCACACGGCGTCTACGTGCCCCGGATATATGCAACCGCAGTAGGCGGCGATGCAGCGCGTCCACGCGCGTACGTCGCACGACACGCCGCGAGGATGTCGATTTATATCCCAGGATGAATCGTGGGTCCCCGGGTAGGTAAAGAAGGGTGATACACGCGGCGTATAGAGGTGGTTCTGGGAATCCCGTTCCCGTTGCTCCGGCAGCATGGGGCACAATGGGGCGGTATAGAATTCGTGGGACATTAAAGGCGCGCGTTGATACGACGATTTATGAAAATCTTTCGTAACTGCTTTATAAATCGTGCTTATTATCGTGATTATTCCGGTATCGCGTGTATCTCGACGCTGTTCGGAGTTACGTCGATTGGATTTTTCCCCGATGCACACACACACGCGCCCTCGGGGGCAAGGGACGGGGAGAGACGGATAGGTAAAGAGCGAGTTTCTAATCCTTTCGCGGGGCTATCGAGCCGACTTAGCGGCACGCTTAGCACGACGTTTATCGCTCAGCTCTGGTTAATACAACAGGCTTAACTTAACGAATCGACAAGATTTACGAAACGTATGCGGCTTCGCGAAGCTGATCATATTTCTTCGTTCACGTGACTCGGCGCCGCCTGTGCGTAGAAGTAGCCGTTGTGTGCTTCTTGATAAATCGAGGCACGTGTAAGACGATAAATCTTTGTATACCGCATTAGTGCCGCTACTCCGTATTTGTCTCCATTCCTTTAGTATATTAATAAGCGATAATATATTAGACCGGTGTACAAAAAGGCCAGCACGTTTCATAACGCCGCGCCCAACATGGTCACGCTGACTCGTGTCCGTTGGTTAATTGTCCTACTCGATCCTGCTTCCATCCGATCGGCACGGTGTGTGACTCCGGTGTTCGTTCAAATGGCTGCCCGTGCTCTCGCCAAGCAGGCAAAGACCTACGGGCCACCGTAGGACGCGCAATCGCATTTACGACAAAGTAATTACGCATTTCCTCGTCACTCGCGGTCGTGTTGTGACTGTTTCTTCACCACGGACGATGTGAGCGATGACAAGGAGTCGCGGTCCCAGTGGGAGGTCTTAACAATGACCATCCGCCTCCGACTCTCGGCTACGCCGCTACCTGGAGAACCTCGGCTCGTGGCGCGGCTGTTGATGGCTCCTCATCGCTGTCGAGTATCAAACAAGTCTCTTGGAAATTCTCTTTCGATTGCAACCGTTATTCCAACTTCTCTTATCCTTTATTTCTCTTTCTCCCGAGAATAACTTTCTCTTTAAGCGCTCCAACGATTCTCCGAGTAATCGCGTCGAACGAATCCTCAGCTTTCGGCGAACCTCCAGACCCTGTCGAATCGCGCGGAGAAAGGGTTTGCTCGTGGCTCGCCGTTCGATCGTGGGTCGCTGTCATCGCTAGACGAGCCGTCTATCCTCCGCGCGTTTCTCTCGGCGATGTTGTTTTTCTTTTCAATTCATTGATCTACTCGAATTGAACTCTAAGCCGTTGGACGTGTTCAAACGAAATCCAAGCGAACTGCTAGCAGTCCGGTCGGTTCAGCGGCTCCCTTCTCGAGAAGCGAGACAGACCTCCTTACTGATCGTAGGTGGTCCTCTTCGTCGGACGCAACGATTTTAAATTAAAATTAAAGTCAAGCGATCTTATGGTTCTCCTGGCCGACAACACCGCCACCCGCGTAACAATGTTAATGGCCCCGGTGCTGAAATTGCGGCCCCTGTCGCTGCGAGCCGCCGAAATGCTTGTACGTTTTCATGCAAGTAAAGCACCGCCGCGAATATTCGCCGCGCTTATCGCGCGCAAACGCGCCTTCTTTTAAGGAATGTCGTCTTGTTCGAGCTCGTTACCACCGGCATAATTGTCCACGTCTCGCCCGCCCTATCCACTTACTTAATTTTCCAACTTTTCCTTAATGCGGCCCAACCACGTTACCTTTATTAATTAGTCAATTACCGCCGGACACGGGGCACCAACCTGCGCTTTTTATCGCGATTACGAAATCTTAAAATTCGCCAATTTGTACGTTCGACGGGGAGAAACCAGTGGCCGTCGCGTTCCTTCGGGGTCGGCGTTAAATCGACCCCTCTTTACGACGCTTTCCGGTATCTGGTATCTCGAGACCGTTTTACACCAACTGGTCAACTACGTGAACGACGTAAATCTGGCAATTACTTCGTCCTGGACGATTAAATTTCACCATTCCGTGGGTACTCGAACGGTAGACACATTCTCGCTAAGTATCGAGCTTACGCGACACGCTTACCGACTAATAAGATCGTTCGACTAACCGATTTCGAGCACTAAACGGGCAACGATAAACCAAGGAAGAGGCAGATAATTTGCGTTATTGGCCATTTGCAGCGGCTAATTGAATCGCACGGAAGACCCAGTGGGATGGGCCAGGGTACCGGTCGTTTAACGAGAAACGCGAATCGCTGTCCGGGTCTTAGAACATTTTAACGGCGTATCGCATAACGCATTGTTTTAACTAGGGGTCCAGCGAGAGGCCCATTGTTGATTTTTGCTCATTGTTCGTCGCGCGAGCGCGCAACGGCGACCACTTTATGAGAGGGCGTACGTTCGTTCTCACCGGGCGGCAGATAATTGGCTTCGTGTTTTTCGGAGTGTTACGATGTTTATACGCGCGCCGCGCTCGTATCGCTATTTCATAATTAGCAAGAAAGTTATTGTTCATGCGGCAAGGCGCGGGTCACGCTGAGAGAGCGTGCGTGAAAAACGATCTTCGTTATTATTTCATTAATGTCATCCCGGTATCTTTCGAGTGACGCGTATTGTCCGATCGTGACTGTTATATATTCGCATAATTTATCGCCCGTTCGCGTTTCCGGCTAGCCGAGAACGTTCGCGGCCATTCCGCACGTCGACAGAACAATTTGTTCCTGCGAATAAAAACCACGTGTCCCCGTTTCCCTTTCAGCTTTTTCTCACCCTCGGCGTCTTTCGTTCCATCGCGAAGCCCGTCGAACCTGATATTAGGTTTTCAAATCTTTTTCCCGATAATCGCGAAAATGGCGACGCCCTTGGAAACTGGAGAACGACGCGGAAGCGTTCATCCGCGGGGTTTCGTTGCTCGTTCAAACTCGTTCCCCGGTCGCTGTTTTTCTTTTCTTCGTTACTTTACAAGCCATAAACACCTTCTTGAATCAAATGTGGGCACCGAATCTTTGTTTCATCGTTTTATCGAACGTTTTATCGAATCATCCCGGGGATCGTTAGTCGGGGTACACTGGCACAGTCGGTGGATCTTCTAATTGCCGTTTAATTTTAAAACTTTGATTGATCTTCGAATCCAGTCCGATTCCAACGATGACCAGGGATTAAACGCGAAAGAAAACAAACGAAGAGCGAAGAGAATGGGTCGAAAAATGTTGCAGAGTTCTAATCTCCCGGTCCATGTTGCTAGACGCTTCTAACGACATCTGTCATTTTTTGGCTATTCCAATAAAACCTAACGGTGGAAGTCACTTCCTTCCAAGCTGTCGCAAAGAAAGCACGTATATTATCCCAGTAAAACGTAACCCATCCACTGTATTAGACAACGAGAAATGACAACGCTTCCTCGTACTTCATCGTGCGATAATGGATCGCGACTGGTTTTCCTTTTCAAATTCGTTTTCGAATCTCGAATACGGTCGAAAGAACGCACTTTGTCCGTCTTTTTCTGCACGTTTCTTTTGCTTCCCGTTTTTTCCTTTCTTTCTTCTTTTAATACCGAGATATGCTAATTCACAGGAGGTACAGGTGCGCGTCAATTTTTTCCTCGCCACGCGATCTCGATGCCGTAAAAATGCCAGGCTAGGAGTACCGCGTTCCCGAAGATTCGCGGCAATGAATTATCTTCTCGGTGGTCTACTGATTTTATTTTGATGAATTTCGAAAAGCAGCCCGCGGCCACGAGGCATTAGTCACGGTGTAATTGGCGAAGGGAAGGTTCTATACGCACGGCCAGCTCCTCGAAGAATTTCCTTCAAGAGGCATCGTTTGCCCCTGCCCGAAACCTCTCTTATAACGAACCGCGCTTAAATTGACAGGCATTATTAAAACTTTCTTTCTTTTCTCCGTCTGCTCGCGCCAGCCAGCTCTACGCTCGCCCGAAATCCTCCCATCTTGGCGTTCATCGCGCGCGAGATTACGATTTCGGCCGTTTCCTTTGAAGCTCGCAAAAGGAAACGTTCCCAGGGATAGCTTTACACTCCGACGAAACCTGGCCGAGATCAACGGCGACGTTTCTTATTCCGTCTCTCCGTTTCTCCGCACGCGCGTCGTAAAAACTGATTTGATAAAGATCCACAGTGGTCGTTTCGCGGGCGGAGAGTGAGGAACAGCCGCGAACAGCCGAATAGTTTTCGGAGTCGGAGCGGAGAATCCTCGGGTCGTAATGGCGAGCGCGGGGCGGTAAATTCGAATGTTTTTAATGACCGAATTCTAAGAAGGGAAGACGGAGAAGCAGAAGGAGAGGAAGCGTGTCCGCGGGTACCGAAGAACAATAGGACGATTTCGAATTCGATGGTTCCCGATAGTAGGTACGCGAAGCACGAGATAATCAGGGAACGGCTGCATCCGAGACGCGCGATCCGCGAGAGCCAAAGAGTAGTTTATTATCCTGGCGGTGGACGTTGTTCGAGGATTTAATTAGCATAGAATTATAAAATGTCAAAAGGTGGGCGTTTTCACGTGAGGAGAGAGATCTGACTCGGATCTCCGCGGAAATATTGCACCCGCGGGCAATAATCTGTCCCGCTGGATTATTCAAGCGCTGGCCATCGGCGGCTGGCCGTTGTATTTGCATACACGCCAAATATATTTGTCGATTACCTTTACAAACGTTTTCTATCCGTGTTTACATCGTATTTCAGCGGATACGAAAATACCGTCGTATCAATTACACGCGTGTACCTTGCGTAGAGGCGAAATTAACGAGACACGTGCAAAAAGAGGCTGATGGAGGGGCGGCAGGGAAGGGAGGAGAAAAGGAGGAGAAAAGGAGGAGAAAGAGAGGAGAAAAGAGTAGAAAAAAAGGAGAAAAGACGGCCGGCTGGTAAAAATGTCGAAGTGGCGCCACGATGTTCCCGTAGAGGTCGATTCTCGCGGAGTCGATCCAACGCGAACGCGAATTCCACGTCCCACACGTTTCCATGGTTTTCAGTTTTGCCGCCGGTGGTCCCCGCCACGATTTTTTCCGCAGCCACTCTTCCCCGTCTCTCTTCCACCTCGTCCCGTTGTCCTTTTACCTTCTCGCTTCTTACCTTATCCGAGGTTCTTTAATTCGCACGCGTGGGCGCGAATGGACCGCGAAGAACCGTTCCGTCCTTCTTCGCGGCCACGAACCAGCCAACCTCGTCTCTTTTCTTCCCACGGCACGGCGCTGCTTCCCGTCCGAGCGAGCGCCAAAAGCACGCGCTTTTAAACGCTATAATCGCGTCGCCCTTTGGAAGCTAATGCATTCGATCCTTGATTTATGCACTATCCACGTCGAATATATCGGGACTCGCTTCGTGTATGAAATTAATTTCGTACATGCCCCGCTGGCCTCGCGGCCGTGTAACTATCAATAATAAAACCGCTGGGACCTTATACTCTTCTAAGCTTGCCTTTCTTCCACGTCTCTCGCCCGTTTTCGTCCCGCCCTCGCCGCATCCGCTTCGTTTCTCGCCCCTTTTCGTTTTCGCTTTTCCCCACTTTTACACTTTCGCCCGCGTTCGCGCGTCGGAGGAATCGCGAGTATCGGGTATACACGTCGAGTAACGCACGCGGAACGATGCTGGAGAGCGTTTAGAACCTCTTGTAAGTGGTACCTAAAAGAGGCATCGACCGGTGATTAAGATTAGCGATTAGAGGGAATCTGGTAAAAATACCAGAACCTCGATAAGGATACCGTTGGTTCGCTTCCCACACGGGCGAGGCAACGAGACGCATAAAACCGAGAGCCTGGCGTTAGGGACGGTGCACCACGGTGGGAGAAAGGTTGGGCGGCTCGCGCGGAAGCATCGAACTTCCACAGAGCCGATACACATGTCGCGTTATTAATATTGGCTACACTCCGACACCGTCACAATCCACCATCCCCCCTTTCTCGCTTCTCCTTTTTTTACGCCCTGGAATCTCGTCCCAAAGTGTATAATCTTGCACGCGAAGTTCTGGGGACACGCCGCCACCCGGCAATCTGCATACGCTTATGCCGCTATCCTCCGACAGCTGAGACCCCGCCACGAAAAAGACCAAACCGGGGAGGCTAGTCGATAACGCGACCTGTCGTCGGCCTTTCTCGTTTCTCGTAGAAAAACGGCCGGTTTTGCCCTCGCCCTGTCGTCGCAGAAATTCGCCGGGTCGCTATTAGCAAGGTTTAGGTTGGATCGAATCGACGGCTGGGTCGAGCGACCGAGGCGGTGTAGGTTGTAACACGCTTGCGGAGGTCGTAACTCGAGCATAGATCCGTCGAGTTTAAAAGGTACCCGTGAAACTATTCGCCCACGATGTACCTCTCTATATCGGGCACAGATCAACTCGTATTCTTTGCTCCACCATTCAGCGTTGATTAATAGAATTCTATCGCTGTCTCTGTCTCTCTGTTCGCGCGGTATAGGTAAGGCAAAGTCGAACGACTCGGTGTACGCGGAGTAGCTATAAAAGGAAGACGTCTCGTTTCGTCGAGAGTTGGACCAGTTCGTAGCAGAACCGTTGCGATGTTTACGACGAACGTGTCGAATGTAGGAACGTTTACCTGGATCGAGAGGAAGCGACCACCCCGTAAGTCACGATCCGATATTTTATGTACCGACTGGCAATTAACGTTTGCGACGCGTCCATCCTCTAGCCGTGTTTCTCCGATATAAATATTACGCGTTACAGCGTCACGTTCACCGGACGCGTTATAAAATAACCATTACCCTTGCCGGATGACCCGCGATTCGATCTCGCGATATCTCTAAAAGGGATATTCACGATCGAGCAGCGGGCGTCAGATCGCGCGATACCGTGTCCTGCTGTCTCGCCGGGGAAAAAAGTTTCTCTCACGGGTATCCGGTAAGTGTCGATTACCCTTAACACTCCTTACATCATGTTCGAGATCGAGCCGGGCCACCTCTCGCATCCACGAGCCGCGTTCCTTGACGAAATTCGTGCGTGAAACGCTGGAAATCGAGACGCCCGTTGCAACGACGTGCTTTCCGTGGTCGATTTCCTCGAAACGTGGTCACGGTTGTTAGAACGACCGGAAAACGAGCTCCCACGAGTCCACGCGTTATTATTTTTCCCACCCTCGTAACAGCAGCCTCGGGACCTCGAGATGGATCAGAGGTCCAAGCACGGTGAAGTAGGATGTTTTTCTCATGAGCTCACGATGCATCGCGGAGACTCGTTTGGATCGCGTTTGGAAGACTTTACCTCCGCCTTCCATATATGTAATGACCGGGCTCCGAGGGAGACGAAGAAGCTCGAGACGGAGACAGAGAGAGAGAGAGAGGTAGAGAGAGG